>NW_015506524.1:193440-257099 GCF_001515645.1 Sinocyclocheilus grahami
TACAGTATCTCTCCCTCTCCCTCACACACACACACACACACACACACACCCAAGCTTTCACATCGTTCGTTCGCTCTTTATTCATTTGTTAATTCTTTCTATCGTTTGTTTGATCATTAGTTTGCTCTTTTGCACTTGTTTTATCCATCCATCCATCCAAAAAATCTAAGTTTGTCTTCATAAAATTTTCTTGTGAAATATTAGTAATGTGATTTTCTTTACATTTCCATTCATTTTAATTTTAATTCCATACATCTGCATGTCAGCACCATGTTTGCTACCTCAATTAAAATGAAAATCACATTCAGGGAATGAATTGAAATTTTTAAGGCATGACATAAATGTCGATCTCAAATGTCAAAACCAACCACCTAGCAACACCCTGACAACCTCTCAGAACAATTAGCAACTGCATAGCAACCACTGTCTGCTCTCAGCATGCTTGCATTGCGGTGCGGTGCTGAGTTTAGCACAAGCAAATAAGGCTCATAATTTCTTCATAAAATACAAAAATAAATGATAAATTCATGCTAGCGTTCAAACCTCCCAGCATCCTTTCCAGTTTGTTCTTCCTCTGGCATAAACATGAGCAAAATGAGGGTGACTCAGAGAGACATTTTAATGTTATGTGACATGTTAAGACCTCACTCTATATCTGCATTTACAGTATATCTAAAAAAAATAAATAAATAGTGAAAGAGAGATGTGCAAGCAATACTCCTCTATAATAATCGCAGACAGAAAAACAGGAATTAATCTGCAATCCTGTGCACCGCGTGGGAGTTCGATCGATCTGGTATTGACACCATCTAAACAAAAGTTAAAGAGCATGTTCTTTGAGCACCCTAACACCCTCAGTCATGTCCTCTGACAAGAGTCATTCAAACACAGTCAAACGCTAATGTGTGTGTTTATGTGGTGATTCTGTTGAACGCAAGCATGTGGTGTTAATCTGCTGTTGTTCTTATGTGAAACTACTGAATCATTTTGCCTGAGGATGAAGTACAGAGGACATCCACACTCACAATGACATCCCATAATACCAGTCACACTGTTTCTGTCCCACACACACACACACGGCTGGATACAGAGATAAGTGGTGTTAGCTAAGACATAACCCATCCCGCACCATTGGATCTACAGACATGAATAATCCCTCAAATCATGTGAGCTGCTGAGGAGAATGTGCTGTTACTTTACTGAGTGATCAAACGCAGCATTTTCACCTGCTGGACCAGAAAACAGGTGAAGAAATCACACAGATGCACACTGAAGGAGGAACATGAGCCATAACTAGAGACCAGAAGATCACAGGGACGCCAGGACTCCTTCATGCAAGTAATATGACTCAGAACACCCTGAGTTTATGCACAAAATGTGCATAAACACTCCTAAGACCCTAGGAATCACATAGTAACAAAAAAACACCCAGAACTCCCTAGCAACTGTATAGAAATGAACATCTTAGCAACCGCATAAATAATGTGCTTAAACAGACATACGACACTAAAAACTGCATAGCAACACACACTAAAACACACCCTAGCAACTGAATAGAAATTAACATCTTAACAACCACATAAAGATGTGTTTAAACAGTCATAACACCCTAGAAACCGCATAGCAACACATTAAAACACACCCAGAACACCCTAGCAACTCCATAGAAATGAAAAATTGTAGCAACAGCATAAACAATGTGCTTAACCAGACATAACACCCCACAAACTGCATAGAAACACACTAAAAACACCCAGAACATCCTAGCAACTGAATAGAAATTAACATCTTAGCAACCTCATGAACAATGTGCTTAAACAGTCATAACAACCTTGAAACTGCATAGCAACACACTACAGAAACACCTAGAATACCCAAGCAACTGAACAGCAATGAACATCTTAGCAACCACATAAAAATGTTGAAACCATCATAACAACCAAGAAACTGCATAGCAACACATTGATACACCCGCAACACCCTAGCAACTGTATAGAAATTGACATCTTAGCAACCACATAAAACATGTGTTTAAACAGTAATAACACACTAGAAACTGCATAGCAACACATTAAGACACCCGCAACACCCTAGCAACTGTATAGAAATTGCCATCTTAGCAACCGCATAAACAATGTGATTAAACAGTCATAATACACTGAAAACTGCATAGCAACACACACTAAAACACCCGGAACACCCTAGCAACTGTATAGAAATAAACATCTTAGCAACCACATAAGCAATGTGTTTAAACAGTCATGACACTCAGAAACTGCATAACAACACATTAAAACACCCGGAACACCCTAGCAACTGTACAGAAATGAACATCTTAGCAGCCGCATAAACAATGTGATTAAACAGTCATAATACACTGAAAACTGCATAGCAACACACACTAAAACACCCGGAACACCCTAGCAACTGTATAGAAATAAACATCTTAGCAACCACATAAGCAATGTGCTTAAACAGTCACAACACCCTAGAAACTGCATAGCAACACATTAAGACACCCGCAACACCCTAGCAACTGTATAGAAATTGACATCTCAGCAACCACAAAAAAAATGTGTTTAAACATTAATAACACCCTAGAATTTGCATAGCAACACATTAAAACACACCCAGAACACCCTAGCAACTGAACAGAAAACAAGCTAAAAATCCAAACACCAAAACATTGACAAACACTAATTGTGGCATGAACAACTCTCACATTCTCTTCAGAAACATAAAAATCTAGTTCATTTCTAAAAAAAAATAGTAAAAATGATTAATTAGTAAAAAAAATAAAAAAATCAGTGCATGAATATGTGATCTACTGTAGCTCATTGTTGTTTTAGCTTTTGTTTCGCAGCACGCCTCTGATGTTAATGTGTCTCTGCTGTAAGTGTGTTCAGGTATGATGGAGATCAGAGAGAAGCACTGAGTTATTAAACTGTATAATGCTGCATGCAAGTAAACATCTCTGAACAGATTCTTCTGAACATCCGCAAAATGCATGCATAAAATAAATAAAAGATGAGAAAATAACCTCCCTGATTTATGCCGATTTAAAAGGCATACATTTTTAAAGGAGCTTAAGCTAGCTGCTGTGGATTTTCCATCAGGGATGCTAACATGCTAACTAACAAATGCCACGATCACAGTTTCATCAAAAATGGCAGTATCATATATATGTGAATGAGGTAAATATGTGACAGAGGCTCCTCCTCCAGAACGGCCTGAAGCGAGAGTGACGTTATTGAGAGAAGTGACTCATCAGACGAAGTGTTTTCAGTTCAGGTCATCACACTGAACCTACAGAAGACTTTCATTAATCAGCCGCCTGTCACTCACCTCCAGCCACACAGCATTTCATTTATGCTTTCACTTCTGTTAGAGCTCAGTGTTGACGTTCTTTAGGTTTTAAGGTGCTCAAGTCTTGGCTATTTATTGATAAATTCATAAGGAAGAATCTTTGCAAGAGTCCTTACATTAAATTGAACTCTTTTGGAGCCATTATCCAGGGGCGTAGCCATCATTTCAGAAGTGAGGGGAAATGTCAAATTAATTTTTTAATTGACAAGTTTTATTTTTCTCTCATTTCTTCCTTTTAATTGGCTAAGAAATCACTGTTAAAATGTGTAGATCACATTTTCATTTTTAATAATAAACCTCCAGGACGAGCATATAGGCCTATGCATTTATTTATTTATGAAGAGAACAGATGAACAGAGACTGTGCCAGAGGTATAAAGAGTACCTAAAAACCATACTTGAGTAAAAGTACAGATACCTTACAGTGAAAATTACTCCACTACACGTTACAAGTCACCAATTCCAAAACAACTTGAGTAAAAGTCTTAGAGTATCTGATTTTAACAGTACTTAAGTATTTTACTTATACTAAATATAGGCTCAAAGATGCACTAGTCAAAGAGTCATGCCAGTCAAAAACTGTAACGTTGTGGAGAAGCTGCGGAAAACAGGCAGAGGCAAGAATCTATGTGCTGGTATTTCATGGAAAAACTAGAACAAACAATAAGCCAAAAACCAAAGGGAACAAAGAACAGAATGACTGGCAAACAGACAACCATTACATTCAACAACTCACAAGGAACTAAAGAAAAACTAGGGCTATATATACACACAGGGGGCTAACAAGCTTAACAAGATAAGACACACCTGGGGAGACTAATCAAGGGGAACCAATGAACAAACGGACTACAAACTGACTACAAACACCACGGGAGACAGGAAGTGACATAAAAGTCCAGGGCAAGGCATAGAGAGCATGAAACAAAAACAAGAAAGAGTTGATTTGTGAGGAGTGCAATCATGTTATTAAAACCAAAATAAAACTGAACCCCTCAAAATTACAAAACAAACAAACAAACAAAAACAATATCTTTAAAAAAGGTATATTCAGTATAATGGATAAATAAAATAATGTTAAGTAAAATTAAAAAGCAGAATTCTTCTTGCAATGGATTTACAATACTTTACACCTCTGGACTGTGCGTCACTTTTCATGTTCAACACACCGCAGTGACAGCGGAGGACACTAACAACAACAAAAATATGCTTGGACTGGGTAAAAAAAATTAGATTTCTCGATTTTAATAAATTCTCATTTTTATGAACCAATATCGAATCTTAAATACCAATCGATTCTGTTTTCAGATGATGAATGAACCGTACACAGAGCCGATCCTCCCTATACGCAAAATACGCGTAAACACCAGGGGGCCCCCTTGCTCTCAAAGATGATTTCATTTTAGTTTAGTTTTTGAATTTGGACAGCGTTTATGAAAACATGAATGTTCATTTCTTTTAATACCGTGCGCTGTCGCCCTTTCTACGTAAAAATCAGTCAAATCATGTAACGTGAATGTCGTTCAGTTTTGCTCGAGACTAAAAAAATCAGTACCGAGCCACAGAAGAGACTCTGTTTCTCTAGCGCTTTCCGCGAGCGCGATTCGAGACGGAGTGAAAGACGGACAAATGCGTTTCATTCATTCGTTCATAACCACTCATACCCCACTCCACTGCACCCCACTGACACAGTTTTGCGTAGGGCCCCCAGAAGTCTAGGATCGGCACTGACCGTACATATAATGCGCCTCCCATCCAATAAATCGCAACAGGCTTTGTGCGTTGTTATGTTTGATATGAAACAAAGTCTCAGATTTCAAATTCTGTCCGTTTTAATAGGAAATTCAAGCAATAAATATCGTTTTGGCACTCTTTAATGTGGCAGCGCGAAGTGTTTTTGCTTTACTAGTGCTCGTGAGTGTTTTATTTTTGTTCTGGAGCTGATGATCCCGCGCTCTGCTGCCACACTGGAGCGCACTCGCCACCAACTGGACAGGGGTGGGTATTACAGTTATAAATTACAATAGATCACCGTCAGTGTAATGTCAAAGTGACGGAGAGCCTTCAGATATTTCCGTCACTGCTAAAACAATTCTGTGAATGACGGAAAAAAATGTGGGTTATATATACGGTATATTATAAAACTGAAACAGAACAACATTTTCAAGCACTGCAGAGAAATAATTTGTAAGGTAGTCAACCTAACCATAGCTTACTCAAGTTGTCTCACAGCACAAGTTGTCTTGCACAAATCCTTTGAAGTTGTAGTTCGGGATGGATCGTCCGTCTAAAAGTTACTGGCAAAGTTAAAGACGCCGCTCCCATCAAAGTGATGAAACTGCAGCGGTGGTTTTGCCTCACTGGAGGTCACTCATCGGCATTATGACATCATAAATCTGAACCGGAGCGAGCAGCTGAGCGTACAGCCTGCTGATGAACTATTGGCAAGCGGCCCATCAATCTGCACACATATCTCCATGTTTGACTCTTCATATACAAGACTGGCCCCCAGGGGCCCCTCATTCAATCTCACCAATGCTTTAGAATCACCTAGAAAAAAAAGAGCATGTCACAAAGCTCTTTGGAGGTTAAATCAAATTGGCTTTTGTTGGCTACATTGCCTACATGCACGTGGTTGCGGTTAGGGGACGTTCCATAGATGAATTCGTTTATAGTCCACCAGCAGTCATTTATCTTTTCGACAACAAAGTCTGAGATCGGAGCCTCGGAATCACATGGACTCGTGCATGCATGCATAAACCAGCAGCGATTCGCCGTTTCTAGTCCAGATTTGAGCGGAAAGTCACGTCTGACAGAGTGCTAGACAAAGACCTCGTTTCATTATTGATTGAACAAGACTGCCAGAGCACAGACTTGATCTTCCCATTCTGAAGTACATTATGAATGCAGCAGATCAGCACAATCAAGGCCACTGCGCTGTGAAAGTGAACAATAACAAACGGCAAAGGCACAATGCTGGTGTTCAAAGGCGAGCGCAGTGTCCACCGCAGCGTGCTGGAAAACAGCGCTTCTCAACTGGTGTGTCGCAAAGTCAAAATGGGCCGTGGGTCTGTTCTGATGGGTGACAGGGAGCCAGGGGGAAAAAAAGATGCAATATGCAAATAATAAACTACATCTAAGCATAAAATTATGCATATTAAGGACAGCACAATAAATAAAAATATAAACTTTTTTTAAGCGAGGAGAAAATCATTCTCATATCTTTTGTTGTTGGTTATAGTAATTCAATTTAAATAGCTAATATTAATAAATAAATGGCATAAGAAAACAGGACCTATATTACGTATGCTTTATAATCATAATAAATATGAAATTAATATAAATATGTAATATAAATGAATTCTATATGTATAAAAAACTATTTCAAAAAGTAGTAATTAAATACTACACTACAATACCCCAAACTTTTTCATTAATAACTTTTATTACATTTAAACTACAAATATAAATATAGTAAATATTTTAAACAATATTTTAAACAATATTTTAAACAATAATTTATTTTAATTGTTCAAGAAATGTCAAGAAATTTAAGCTACAAATAAGAAATTTCAATAATAATATATTCAATGTTATCTAATAAATATTTAGAATTATTGTATGTTTATGTATGTATGCATGTGTGTGTTTGTGTGTGTGTATATATATATATATATATATATATATATATATATATATATATATATAAAATATATTTTAATGTCAAGAAATTTAAGCTACAAATAAGAAATTTCAATAATAATATATTCAATGTTATCTAATAAATATTTAGAATTATTGTATGTTTATGTATGTATGCATGTGTGTGTTTGTGTGTGTGTATATATATATATATATATATATATATATATATATATATATATAAAATTTAGTTTAATTAATCATTCATTTAATTTAATTAAATCATTTAAAAACTACAAATAATACATTTAAACAATAACACATTCAATGTTTTTATAATAAATATATAATTAAAATATGCAATATAAATATATAATAAATAAACAATATTTTAAACAATAATTTTATTTTATTTAACAATAATTTGTTTTATTTATCTAAAAATACATTTAAGCTACAAATAATATATTTCAATAATAATACATTTATTTATGTTATATTATTTTATTTATTTTACTGTGTTCATTCGGTACGAGCTGTAAAATCTGAGCCTTTTAGCAAAAACCAGTTGAGAAGCGCTTTAATAAAAGTCTTCTTACCTCAGTCCGGATCTTTACATGCTCAGCATCGTGTGAGATGGGACGGACATTCTGGAGCGCTCCACAAATACAGCGAAATCCTCCCAGCGCTTTGTGTCATTCTGAAAGCAGACGACAGACAGCTCAAATCAGAACCTCCATATTCCTTCACATTCATTTTTAAGCAGCTCAAGAGGATGAAATTAATCTTCACAGATAATTAGCCCGAATATAATACCACAATCAAGAGCCTAATGACTGACTAAATGTTCAGTGTTTGCATTGTTTGGCGTTTCACCCACACAAAGCAAAGCTCAAATGTGTTTTTTGGTGAACAAATGCAAGTAATAGTTGCTCTCCTCAAAGAGTCACATGATCCAGAGCACAAATAATTAGGGTTAGGAATTTATTCAGATCCTAAATATGAGCAAAAGTGATGCTATAGATTCAGTGTAAGATAAACCTTCCTAAACTAAACAAGATTTAACTATCTCCCGGACTAAATGTTTGTCTAATAGCGATTCTCCAGTGACAATCATTTCAAGGTCTGAGAAACACTCAAACTGAGTTCAGGCAAAGCTTCCCGGGAGTCTCCCGAAATTAATTCTGATCCTGTCCTGATTAAATATACTTAAAGCATTTTCCTCAGGGAGATAATTTGGGTTTTATTGTGCCGAGGTCTGAACCAAATGAATTCAGCAGCAGATTCAATAAACAAAGTGATACGATCCGCTCGCTCAAATCGAATGAAAGCGAACGGAGAGTCTCTCTGTCCCTGAATACGGCGATTTTAATTCTGGGTTTGATCAATTACTCCTGTCACCAAAAAGAAACAATGCAATAAAAACGGGACCTTGATTTCATAAGCCAGTTGGTTTGGCTCAGAGCTGAATATTTTGTGCACAACGGTATTGAAAATGAAAGCCATGCTAGTTTATAGTGCTGTAATATAAAACCGGCATTAATTATCATAATTAAAATAGATCATAATTGAGTAGATTACAGCATCAGAGGCTGTTCTGCATGTGCACATTATATTTCAGTTCACATGAACCAGTTTAAAATGCTTTGGCTCATTACTGTGGCACTAAACATACACAAAATCAAAATCCAGCCAAATAAAAAAATATATAGGCCTTATACATGCAAACCACCATCTCACCCAGATTTCATGCATCATTAGCCACAGTATTGTGCCACATTGCTGTCATATGACGTCATTATGTGCATGTTTAATTCTGCAAAGGCTTTCAGTTATGTCAGATATATTGCCGTTTTTTGTGGATTTTGAATGCAATTTTGTGTTAAAACTCTTGGTGGACCAATTAAATAATGAAAAACGTGTTAAACTTTATGGCTAAGATGACTTGATTTGTCACGCTGGAAATGGAGGGTCAAGTCAAATGCATTGCATTGTGAATTAATTAGTTCAAGCATTGTTGCATATTAAACATTTTTGGAAATATAGCATGTACAGTATGCAGAAAAATGGCATATTCTGAGCATAGTCTGTGAAACAGTTATACAGTATGCTAAACAACAACAGACAAATGTTATATGTCTACAAAGATACCCACCAAAAAAATGAAAATTTGCTAAAAATGTCCTCACCCTCAGGCCATCCAAGATGTAGATGAGTTTGTTTCTTCATCAGATTTGAAGAAATGTAGCATTCCATCACTCGCTCACCAATGGACTGCATGTGAATGGGTGCCATCAGAATGAGAGTCTAAACCGCTGATAAAAACATCACAATAATCCACAAGTAATTAATCCACACCACTCCAGTCTATCAGAAACAAATCCATCATTAGGTTTGTTTTTAACTTCAAAGCATTGCTTCTGGCTAAAAAACAAGTCCTCTATCTATAATATTGCTTTCTCCAGTAAAAAAAAGTTGTTTAAGCTGAATCGGGAGAGAATTCTGCACAGATTAAACACTGCTTGCGAGCAGAAACAGTCCAAAACAGTTCAGAACAAATATGTTGGTGGATTTTTATGTGAGAGACAACAGGAGATGGACTTTTTCACTGGAGGAAGTGTTATGGATTATGGACTTGTATTCTGACCAGAAGCAACGGCTTGAAGTTAAAAACAACCTGATGATGAATTTGTTTCTTACAAACATCCTGCTTTTGGCTTCACAAGACAATAACTGATGGACTGGAGCAGTGTGGATTACTTGTGGATTATTGTGAGGTTTTTATCAGCTGTTTGGACTCTCATTCTGACGGCACCCATTCACTGCAGAGCATCCATTGCGGAGCAAGTGATGCAATGCTACATTTCTGCAAATCTGATGAAGAAACAAACTCATCTACATCTTGGATGACCTGAGAGTGAGTAAACTGTCAGTAAATTGTTCATTTTTGGGTCAACTATTTCTTTAAAGAAAGAACGCTTTCGTGATGTTCCCATGCATCTCAATGGCAGTTGCTTGGTTGGTGCAATGATGGCTTTACATTCTTTCTGTACTGCATTCACCAGCCAAGCAACTGCCATTGAAATAAATGGGAATGCTTACGGTTAGCTCTCCCTTGATATATTTCAACTCACTGATCACAGTCAACATTCGTGGTTTTGCAGCAACAGACAAGAAAACAAAATCACCACAATATGACCAAAAATGAACGAGTGACAGAACTGAAGCTAAATATTTCAGAACGTGTCGGTGCAAAAACCTTTATTAAAGTGCAAAAAGAAAGTAGGCACCCGTTCTTAAAGGCGCTTGTTTTGTGAGATCAGGTGAAGAAACACATAAACACACTCTCATCCAAAGCATGACTGTGCAAAAACAAATAGCGTCAATTATTCAGCGCTGCTGGGCTCTGTTTCAGAAACACATACTGTCAGCCGCTGTGATCGACGCCCGAGAAAGCTTTGATACTTCGACTAACGTGCTTATTAATACCTCATTTATTTGATTTACAAGACAGCGTTTCTTCACCCTGTCTTTTTCATCTTCACAGAGAGCGTTTGGGGTCAAATGCGCCCCTTTGAAGATAAGCTTGGAAAAATAACAAGAAAATATGAGTGTAAATGAAAATGAAGTGATAAAAATGTCTTGGCATGACCAGAAAACCGTGCTTAGTTCAGTCTTGTGCAATAGTAATTCCATCCTCTGAATCCCATCCTTCATTTGACTGCATTATTTTAGTATCATATAGATACTACTGCAGTTTTTATCATTTTTAAATTAGTACTTTTTTAATATATTTTGTGCTTAACCTTTCATTTTAGGTAACATTTTAGTAGCTTTGTTTCTGTTTTTATTTTTAAATAATTCTTATTTTAATTTTAGTTTTAATGAATGTTTGCTTTTAATTGTCGCCTTGTTTTATTTCAGTTAATGTTTAGGTTAACGTCAAATTATGAGTGAAAAAGTGATTTTTAATTAAAATCACAATTACAAATGAAAATTTTAGAATTTTTTATTACAATTATTTATTTATTTATAAGTTCTATCTTTCAGCAGTTTGGCCAAATTATGCGTGAAAAAAGTGATTTGAAATGCTATATACTTTATAATTAAATTTTTTATTAAAATATTTCAGCAAAAAAAATAATCTTTAAGCAGTCTGGTCAAATAATGAGTGAAAAAAGAGATGTAAATATATACATATAAAAAGTTATTTATTTATTTATTTTTTTTCATGAAGTAACTGCATTTTTAATCCAATTTTGAGCAAAAGATCTTACAGTAACCTTTTGTAGATCAAGTAATGAGACATGAAGGAATTGCTAAAAATTGCTGTAGATGTTTATTCTGGTTCATTAACAAAATAAGGTAACACTTTATTTAAGGTGTCCTTGTTACATGTTATATGTACTTAGTATTATAATAACAATAAATTATGCATAATTACATGCAAGTAACCCTAAACCAAACCCTAATCCTAACTCGGTAGCACTTTATTTTACAGTCCGGTTACTCGTGTGCATACTATGTACTTATTTTAGTAATTACAATGACTAGTTAATAACTAGGTACTAACCCTGAACCTACCCCTAAACCTAAACCTACCCCATGTAGTTACCTATTATTACCAGTACTTTCTTAGGTAGGCACATTATAAGTACACTGTAAGTACATGTAAGTTCACTTACTGTAAAATAAAGTGCAACCCCTAACTCTAATCATATAGTAAGTACATGTACAAACCCAATTCCAAAAAAGTTGGGACACTGTACAAATTGTGAGTAAAAAAGGAATGGAATAATTTACAAATCTCATAAACTTATATTTTATTCACAATAGAATATAGATAACATATCAAATGTTGAAAGTGAGACATTTTGAAATGTCATGCCAAATATTGGCTCATTTTCGATTTCATGAGAGCTACACATTCCAAAAAAGGTGGGACAGGTAGCAATAAGAGGCCGGAAAAATTAAATGTACATATAAGGAACAGCTGGAGGACCAATTTGCAACTTATTAGGTCAATTGACAACATGATTGGGTATAAAAAGACCGCAATCGAAGACATATGATTTCTCAGCGAGCACAGGTAAAATACCGGTAATTTATCCTTTACAAGGACTGTATGAGAAAAACACAGTGTTTGATTCATATGAGATTTAAATCACAAAATACTGTGAAACCCAAATTTCCCCGACTAATTCAGTCTCATGTGAATAAGGCTCATGAGCAGATGACAAATCAAAAGCATCCAATCTCAGCGCCAGTCAAAACACACATTACCAAACACACACCGAATCACATTCACTAAAGACAAAAGACTGTCAATATTCTGTCTGTCCTGAGACACATTATTTGCGACAAGCTGTGTTTTGCTCCGAAAGGAAATCGCACCATCTGGGAATAAATGTGGGAATATATTTTCACCATTTCCACTGATATTCATTTTGCTGTCACGGATTGGGTGACTGGCCCATGGCACCTTACAGCTGTCTAATTCACACTCGCCCACACATGAAAGTTTGTCGTGTAGGTGTTCTCTACCTGGAAGACCCACTCAAGACACCAAACTAGACTATAACAAGTCAGATTGACACCTGATTTACTCACTAACCCACACACACACACGCTCACACAGATATTGCAGCAGTGGGCGGAGGTTGAAGGGTTGTCAAATGAAATCTTTATGGGGTAAATGGCCAAATATCCCTCCTGCCTTCCCCATTTAGAGATTCATCAGCTCTCCAGCGAAATCCCATTTCCAGCCTGTCAGTCTTGAAGCCATCCGTGATGATTGCAGTGGGAAGTTCAGTTTATTTAGAGTCGTGAAAGAAGCTCTGAATCTCAGCTTCAGGTTCATCCAGGAGCTAATGGCTACTTAGCACCCTGCTCTCCAGAAATTCATACATAACGCTTGACGTCTGTGGAAGAGGCTTAATAACTCGCCATATTCGTCTCTTGCAGCAGGCAAATGGCTCTCTCACACGTAGAACAGAGAAATCACAAATGAGATCTCTTTATCATCTCAGAAGTGTCTCTTATGCATCAATGAGACTTTTCTGTAGAGAAAGACTCTAGTAATCATAAAAGTTCTCAATAATGTCTCAAATTGTGCTCGTATATTCCAAGATCTCAAAATCTGTAATCAAAAGTGAGAGCTCTCAATATCAGCTCAAACATTTCTCATTAAATTCTCATGAATTTTAAACTTAAATAAGACATAATCAAGAGCTATTAACTCATCTGAGTCGGTTTTTCATTTCTCCCCAGGAACTGTAAGAGACACGTGAGCTCAAATTGAGACGTATGCTCAGAACTATGCTCAGATGTGCTGAAGTTTGCAGTCAAAATACTTTGCATGTCTTCAATTAACACATTTACTTTTGTTTTATTTAAGGATATTTAGGGGGGAAAAACATGAATTGAGACATAACTGAGAACTCCATTATGACTCCTTAATATCTTAACAGTTTCTCTTAGACATCAATGAGATCAAATGAAGAGCAAAGGGAGACTTTTTGTGGAAGTGTCCAACTTCTCCAGAGAAAAACACTCAAGTCTGAAATAGATTTTCAAATGAGATCTCAATAGTTTCTCAAACTACGTTCAGACGTGCCAAAGTCTGCAGTGAAAATACTTTGCATGTCAAAAATGAACACATTTGCTTTTGTTTGGACTTTTCCTAAAATTATTTAGGAAGCAAACATGAGTCGAGACAATTGAGAACTCCATAATGACTCCTTAATATCTCAGTAATTTCTTTTAGATGTCAGTGAGATCAAATTTAGACTTTGTGGGAGGGTTCTACTTCTCAGGTGTTTCTCCAGAGAAAACATTCAAGTCTCAACTACATTTTCTGAAGAGATCTCAACAATGTCTCAAACTATGCACAGATGTGCCAAAGCCTGCAAGCAAAATACAAATTTGGAACAAATGGAGACTTTTCCAGAAGTGTCCGACTTTTATTATGTTTCTCCTGAGAAAAACACCCAAGTCTTTTTCAGAAGAGATCTCAACAATGTCTCAAACTACGCTCAGATGTGCCAAAGTCTGCAGTGTAAATACTCTGCAAGTCAACAATCTTTCTGTTTTTGATTTTTCCTAAGACATAGCTGAGAACTCCATCATGATTTCTTAGTTTCTCTTAGACATTATCGAGATCAAATGGAGACTTTGTGGAAGTGTCATCTTCCTCAACACTAAAGTAGAGTTTCAGAGGAGATCTCAACAATGTCTCAAACTATGCTCGGATAGGCCAAAGTCTATAATCAAAATACTTTGCATGTCAACAATTAACACATTTGTTTCTGTTTTGACCAAATAATATTCAGGAAAATGTGAGAACTCCATCATGACTCTTCAATATCTCAATAGTTTCACTTAAACATCAATGAGATTAAATGGAGACTTTGCAGAAGTGTCCTACTTCTCAAGACGCTTCTCCTGAGAAAAACAACCAAGTTTCAACAAGAGTTTCAGAGGACAGCGCAACAATGTCTCAAACTCTGCTCGGATCTGTCAACATCTGCAGTCAGCATACTTTGCATGTCAACAATGAACACATTTGCTTCCATCTTGACTTTTCCTAAGCATAGTAATGACAAAAAACACGAGTTGAGACTTAACTGAGAACTCCTTAATTTCTCAATAGTTTCTCTTAGACATCAGTGAGATCAAATGGAGACCAAAAGGAGACTTTTCCAGAAGTGTCCAACTTCTCAGATGTTTCTCCTGAGAAAACCACCTCAGTCTCAACTGAAGAGTCTTTCTGAAGAGATCTCAATGTCTCAAACTATGCTCAGCTGTGCTAGTCTGCAGTCCAAATACTTTACATGTTAACAATTTTGCTACACTTCCTAAGAATATTCAGCAAAAACATGAGCTGATACATAACTGAGAACTCCTTAGAATCTCAATAGTTTCTCTTAGACATCAGTGATATCAAATGGAGACTTTGCAGAAGTGTCCTACATCTTACATCAACTAGATTTTCAAGTGAGATCTCAACAGTGTCTCAGACTATACTCAGATGTGGCCAAATTTGCAGTCAAATGCTTTGCACATCAACAACAAACACATTTGCTTCTGTTTTGATTTTCTCTAAAGATATTGAGGAAAAAAAAACATTTTCATCGTCTACTCTCTCCCGGAAGACATGTGAAAACAAGTTTTATCTTTAGCGTTGAGAAAAAAGGTGGGTGTGTGAAAAAGATCTCATCAGACACACACATGTGAAAAAGGACAACACTTAGAGAATCTGCGCAGGGCGGTAGGATCTGTCTGTTGGCTTTGCGGGTGTTTCTCAGGGCGAGACACCCGGAGACGCTCCGAGTCTTTAACAAGCATGGCCACACAGACAGAGTTGTCACAGCGACGGCGTTTCCAGTAGAATACCTGATTAAACCGGCACAGCTGTCAGAGCAAAGCGCTCATTTCCAATAGCAACAGCATGAATGAGAGCGAGGAGACGAACAGAGCACGGCTCGTCACAGAAAGCAGGATTAGAGGAGGGAGATCAGATCGAGATGAACGCTGAGTTTGACCTTCGCTAAAGAGCTCCCACTTTCTGCAGCAGAATCTTCACATACTGTACTGCCACGAGGCCGCTGGAATCGCTTTACACAAATCTCACACATAGCTCTGTTACAAAACCTAGTGAGCTGAGTAAATACAGAGCATGCTGTGCACACCATCCAGGCTGCTCAAAAAAACGCCTTGCACGGAAAAAATACATCAAAGTTGGCAGATGAGTCAGGAAAAATATCAGTTTTTAATAAATAATGTCAGTCAATGCAATTAACTAATGGGGCATTATTGTAAACTGTTACCAAATTAGCCAGTGTTATGGTGATAAACAGTAAATGGCCAATATTAAATGAATGAATGAATACTATCGAGCAAAAAATACTATTTTGTCTAAATGAAATGCATATTATTTACACAATTCTGTCCAAATAAATAAAATTTAATGAATTTAGGCTTTGCAACAAATTTTTATTTTTTCTCATCAATATTATTTTGAGATACTTCTAATAGCGTTATTATATTAAAAATGAAAGTAAATTAAAAAATATTTTAAAAGACTAATTAAAGTGAACGTTAGTGTTACGGCGCGAACGAGACGTGAGAATCCAAGTGCAAGGCTTTATTTGCAAAGGCGTGGTCAATAAACAGGCAAGGGTCAGATAACACGTATATCACAGGCAGGACAAAGAATATTCCTAGGGCTAGCGTGGGTCTTCGATTGGCAAACAGTATCCAGAGGGCTTGACAAGAGGGGTAATCCAATAACACGAGCAATAGTCCAGGCGAGGTGCAAACACAGTCCGAAACTGCAAGACAAGGGATTAATCCAAGATACTTGGCAAGAATCAGGAACCAGGAAAACAGGCAAGGCAAGACTATGACTACACTATGAAAACTAGAGCAGGCGCCGTAAAGTAGCTATCACTGGGAAAGTGCTAAACGCTAAACAATACTCGGCGTTGAATGGTGGTGTGAGACTGATTTATATAGTGTGTGTTATTGGTGGCAGCTGTGTGTGATTGGTTTCAGGTGAGATTGTGATTAGTTCAATGGAGCATGGGAAATGTAGTCCAGGGTGATGTGTAACAGTCTGTGTAGTGTGAGAGTCAATGTAACGGAAGGGTGAACTCTGGTGGCGATCGAACTGAAGTCCATGGACAGGATTCATGACAGTTAGTGGATGGCAAATCATCTAAATCATGTGCTGCATATTTTTTGGCGATTTCCAGTTTTATTGCGTTTAAAATTGGACAATATAATATTTTGTCTAAATAAAATATTCAATATTTACACAATTTTGAATAAATAATAAAATAAAATACTAAAACCTTAAATTATTTGTAGGCATCACAAACTTATAATACACAGTATAACAAACAGATTAATATTTTTTTCTTATAGATATTATTATTTAAGATGTGCTAAAGATCACTTTTAATAGCATTACTAAATGAAAATAAATGACAAATAAAATTTAATAGAACAAATTTTTTTTTAAAAAGATTAATGCGAGCATAAGATGATGTCAAAGGCTCACAGAAATGTAAAAATATGGTATGATTGAACATATGCAATTAAATATATACTGTATATATACACACACGTTACAAAAATGAATATCTATATTCACAAATGTCATCCAAATTTGCAAACCGTGCTTCTGAATTTGGAGGAAAAATGATGCAAGTTATTGAACACTGGTGATGTCTATAAGTTACAGAGCTTCATCTGACAAGTTGGGAACCACTGATCTGATTCATTAATTAAAAAACATTTAACGTACTGTCTAAACAAACAGTCTTTAGTCTTTTGCTTGTCAAATCGCATTGTCTGGTCCAAATGAATTCACTTTTTGCAGCCCTACGCCATTTAAATATCTGAGCTGAACATCCAAACAGCAAGCGAAAAGACATCACGAAGCATAAGAGAGATTGCTATTGTGACATTCCCTCATGGTGAGGTCCCTGGAGATTCTCACTTCACGTACAGAGGTTCAGACCAGCATCTGAGGACAATGCGGCAAGCGGCTCCTATTGAGAGAGAGAGAGAGAGAGAGAGAGAGAGAGAGAGAGAGAGAGGTGGCGAGATGCACATACTGATGAGGATGATGCAGAGAGTGTTTGCGTGACCCAGGTGCATACAGATGCAGACCAAGCGCTCGTGTGCAAAGGTGGAGACGGACATCTATTCACATGCACACAGTTCCTTTAATGTTCAGCACTGAAAGGTGAATCATTGTTAGCTCTTCATACAAACAGCTGCTGGAGAATCATATATGTTGTGCAGGCCGCAAGGACGATTATTAATCTCTTCTTCATTCAGTAAAGACACACACAGTCACAAACAAACCCCCTGAACTCTGTGTGAACTGACACTAAACATCTCTGCGGAAAAACTCCAGCTGCTTCTGACCGCTGACTGACTCCTGCTGTGTCACCTGTAGTTTGTTGCTGCAAACCCTGAGCCGACAGCTGTGCGTCTCGCGTCTCTCGCGGTCAGCGTCTGACAGCATCGGTACAGATTCTGCTCTCATATACTAACAGTGCGTTCTGTCAGCTGATGTGCGCTTTACTGTTACAGGCAGAGTTTAAAAAGGTCACAGGGTTGAGCTGAATTCTGAGTTTTGCTTTCAATAGTGCTGAATTGGAGCTGGAACGACACGAAGAGTATTTAAGAAATTGCAATTCAAAAAGCAACTGCAAAGGAATTGTTTGCAAAGCATATTTATGAGATTAACTTATTTTTCTTTAATTTTCTGATCAGTGCTGCAAGATTAAATTGTGGTTTCTACTGAATTGTGCAAATTAAAAAAAAATATTTATGAAAAATGAAAATTACAAATGTCAGCCAAATCAAATCATCAGATCAGACCAGTATTCTGGTACATTTTCACTGAAAGTATGTTTATGAGATTAACTTATTTTTCTTTAATTTTCTGATCAGTGCTGCAAGATTAAATTGTGGTTTCTACTGAATTGTGCAAATTTAAAAAAAAATATTTATGAAAAATGAAAATTACAAATGTCAGCCAAATCAAATCATCAGATCAGACCAGTATTCTGGTACATTTTCACTGAAAGTATGATGTACTGTCTGAGGAAATACTAAATAAATAAACAAATAAATCCAGTGAAAAGGTATTTTACTTTATTTCATTCATATCTTATTAATAAATCTCTATTTTATATAAAAGATAACACACACCCACAATAAAATAATTAATATATATAATGTATATACATAATATTTCACAATATTGATATGGCTAAACACACACACACACACACACACACATAAACAAACACAAACACACACACAATAAAGTAATTAATAAATAAAATGTCTAATGTATGTTTCACAATATTGATATGGCTAAACACACACACACACACACACACACATAAACAAACACAAACACACACACAATAAAGTAATTAATAAATAAAATGTCTAATGTTTCACAATATTGATATGGCTAAACAAACACACGCACACACACACACACACACACACATATATATATATATATATAACATGAAAATAATATCAAATCAAATTGCTTTTCATGTACTAAATACTAATTATATCTTATATCATGTCATATATTATTTTTTATCATTTACAGTGGGGCAAAAAAGTATTTAGTCAGCCACCAATTGTGCAAGTTCTCCCACTTAAAAAGATGAGAGAGGCCTGTAATTTTCATTTATTCAGTTCTGTGGGACAATCCTGCTGCGATCCTGAGAACCATAAAGCACATGCTGTTTATTTATTTCTGAAAATTCGTCTTTTTCAATTTGACATAAATAAAAAATATTACATCAATCAAATTGATTTCTGAATTGTTTTGTGCGAGGGTTTGCATGTGTGTGGGTGAGAAGCACCCATAAAGGCCGTCCCGATGAAGGTCCTTGAGGATGTTTTGCACTGACTAATAAGGAAGCAGACGGCTGTATGATAGCAAACGTCCCCAGAGTCTCCCTCGACCCAGAATCACATCACCGTCCGTCCTACAGCCGTCTGTGGAGCCGGAGAGACGCTTAGTAAGCATTCAAAGTTCAAACTGAAATTTAAAATAGTTATTTAGAGCCTCTTATTTCTCTCTCTTGTCCGATGATGAATGTCTAACAGGCTCAGACTGTCCTGAGTGACCAAAGAAATGGGACACGGCCTGGAATGATTATTATGCTCCACTTTTCTGCCCATGAGAGAAGCGCTTAACCTCCAGAACTGCTTTAATGTGGCCGCCCGTGACTTTTGACCTCTGGCGTGCAGAACCAAAGCATATCAGCAGCAGATGATTACTAAAGAGACGGACACTTTCTTTCTCTTGCTATGTTCAGAAAGGAATACTAGTGTACTGCTTAGTGAATACTGCACAGAACACACTACAGTATATACTGCATGCTATTCCTTACAAAACACAACGTCAAATGACCTCATTACATAGCACACGAGTTATCATTTTGGAAAACATGCTTTTTGCAGTTTAACAACTGATATTACTTTCATTTCATTCCTTATATATAATCTGACAGTAGTTCCTCAAAAGCAGAAGTTCATCCAGAAATAATTCACTTAATGTGCACAATAGATAGTATACATCTGCTAAAAATAAACTCTTTAGAATTCTGACAAAACAAATGAAGCTAAAAATCACAGGAAGTCACTTGATTAAAAATACAGTAATACTGTGAAATATTATTAGTCTTTCAGAATTCTTTGATTGTCTTGATATCTCTATCTGTGTGTGAAGGAGCAGCGTTTGTCCTCTGACTGAATAATGCAGACGCTCGTGTGTCTGTTTACAGTAAAACTGCTGCACTTTTTGTTCTGCAAACCGAACAGGTCTGACGAGGTCAAACGCTAGAGCGAGCCGTCTGCAAACCGGCACATTTCCAGAACAAGAGACCAAACATGCATTTAAATGCAGAGGTCACGCGGCAGATGGAGCGCTGAATAATTCGTTTATGGTGACTTTCCACTAAAAAAAGACTAAATACTGCTTAAAGAAACATTTTTCAGATAAACTCTGTGCCTTTGAGAAGCGACTGCGTGTTTAAGACCTTGATTCTCAAGGTTTGTTTATTTGAATAATGTCTCAGAGCTGCTGTGAATTCAACAAAGCAACAGAAACTCCTGTATTTAGTGATTTTTTGCTAATACTGCAAAAAATATATTTTTCTTAATTAATAATTTAATCTGAAAGACATAATTGATGCATTAAAAGTACTATTATAATTTTGAATTATTGACCAATATTACACAAATTAAAAAAATGCTGGAAATTCAGCTTTGCATCGCAGGAATTAATTACATTTTAAAAGATATTCAAATAGAAAACAGTTATTTTAAATTGTAATAATTTTTCATAATGTTTTTAATGTACTTCTGATCAAATAAATGCAGCCTTACTATGCAGAAGAGACTCAAAAAGATCAAAAAAATCTTACTGACCTCAAACTTTTGAAAAGTATTGTACAGTATGTGACATCATGCATTACTATTTCTTCTAGGTTTGGAATGTTAAATAATGTCAAAGCTTCTCAATCAAAATACTTGTGTGTCTGTGTGGAGCCCAAATGTGAGCTAGAAACCTGAACTGAAAGACCCGCTGGCTCCCGCACAGGATCATGGGCCGTATGTCCGTCTGGAGCGCTGCCAGAGGGGTTTTCGGGGTCTTTTCTCCCAGATGAAGGTCAGTCCTGAGGAGAGATGCTAAATGGTGGTGTCAGTCAGAGTTCTTGGGGCTCCGTGTGGAGCTTTTCAATTGTCAGCCTGATCTAGAGACCGAACCGCGGCCGGTCGCTCTGTATCGCTCTCCCTGTCTCTCTGTTTTCCTCCTCGGGGAAATCGCTGACAGAACAACATGATATCTGCACTATATGAGCTCCACTTCACGAAGAAAGAGATTCGCTATCTGAAGAACTCTTCTATATACACTTCTATTCAAATTCATGAGATGTGCTACAATTCAATCGCCAGTTTAAATTCACCCGGATGCGGCTTTGATTTTCCACTCGGTGCGCTGATATATTCACCTTAATTTAATTGGTTTTCTGTAGCTGCTGAATTGAACAAGGCTTTGCGAGAACTCATCTCTGTAGAAATATCACTTTATGACTAACAAATCAAGTGGGTGACTGATGAGAAAATGTCATGTTTGAGAGGGAGAAATCACACTATGAAGATCTAATCAGGGCTGGATCTGCAGCAACCAGTTCCACATCTAATCCACTCTCAGTCCACAGCAGAACGGTTTGTAACTAGGCCTAGATGAAGAAACGTGTCACATTACATAAAAAAATAGCCACTACTCACATTCTAGAGAAAAAAATACTTTGCTCACGAAATACTTTTATAAAATGACGGGTGACCAGAGGCCAATGAATAAAATGACCTGGTAAAAATACGACAACCTCATATTTGTATCACCCCATTCATCAAAAAAAGTGCTATTCAGTCTTAGAAGAAATAAAAAGAAAGAAACAAACCTTTATGTTCACAAGAACAATCAATGCTATTATTTTAATAAAACAAAACAAAACAAAATAAAATAAAATCAAAGTGACTAAAATGTTTATGATGTCATAACAGATTTCTATATTAAATAAATGCTGTTTATTCGTCAAAGAATCCTGAAAAAATCCTTTCCACAGAAATATGAAGCAGCACACCTATTGATAACAACATTGATAATAATCAGAAATGTTTCTTGAGCAGCAAATCAGCATATTAGACTGATTTCTGAAGATCATGTGACACTGAAGACTGGAGGAATGATGCTGGAAATTCAGCTTTGCATCGCAGGAATTAATTACATTTTAAAAGATATTCAAATAGAAAACAGTTATTTTAAATTGTAATAATTTTTCATAATGTTTTTAATGTACTTCTGATCAAATAAATGCAGCCTTACTATGCAGAAGAGACTCAAAAAGATCAAAAAAATCTTACTGACCTCAAACTTTTGAAAAGTATTGTACAGTATGTGACATCATGCATTACTATTTCTTCTAGGTTTGGAATGTTAAATAATGTCAAAGCTTCTCAATCAAAATACTTGTGTGTCTGTGTGGAGCCCAAATGTGAGCTAGAAACCTGAACTGAAAGACCCGCTGGCTCCCGCACAGGATCATGGGCCGTATGTCCGTCTGGAGCGCTGCCAGAGGGGTTTTCGGGGTCTTTTCTCCCAGATGAAGGTCAGTCCTGAGGAGAGATGCTAAATGGTGGTGTCAGTCAGAGTTCTTGGGGCTCCGTGTGGAGCTTTTCAATTGTCAGCCTGATCTAGAGACCGAACCGCGGCCGGTCGCTCTGTATCGCTCTCCCTGTCTCTCTGTTTTCCTCCTCGGGGAAATCGCTGACAGAACAACATGATATCTGCACTATATGAGCTCCACTTCACGAAGAAAGAGATTCGCTATCTGAAGAACTCTTCTATATACACTTCTATTCAAATTCATGAGATGTGCTACAATTCAATCGCCAGTTTAAATTCACCCGGATGCGGCTTTGATTTTCCACTCGGTGCGCTGATATATTCACCTTAATTTAATTGGTTTTCTGTAGCTGCTGAATTGAACAAGGCTTTGCGAGAACTCATCTCTGTAGAAATATCACTTTATGACTAACAAATCAAGTGGGTGACTGATGAGAAAATGTCATGTTTGAGAGGGAGAAATCACACTATGAAGATCTAATCAGGGCTGGATCTGCAGCAACCAGTTCCACATCTAATCCACTCTCAGTCCACAGCAGAACGGTTTGTAACTAGGCCTAGATGAAGAAACGTGTCACATTACATAAAAAAATAGCCACTACTCACATTCTAGAGAAAAAAATACTTTGCTCACGAAATACTTTTATAAAATGACGGGTGACCAGAGGCCAATGAATAAAATGACCTGGTAAAAATACGACAACCTCATATTTGTATCACCCCATTCATCAAAAAAAGTGCTATTCAGTCTTAGAAGAAATAAAAAGAAAGAAACAAACCTTTATGTTCACAAGAACAATCAATGCTATTATTTTAATAAAACAAAACAAAATAAAATAAATAAAAGTAGTTAATGCCTCCAGAAATGTAACTCATGTGCTATGTTTTCTATTTAAAAAACTGAAGGGGAAAAATTTTTTTTTACCCAAACAATGAAAAACTGAAGTAAATGCATTTATTAACATAGCAATTAAAAAAAATATATATATATATTTTAAAAATAAAGAAATCTTATCATAAACGCATAAAATGAATTAATGCCTCAATAAGTAAGCTTGTTCACTCTATACAAATACAGTATATCTTATATTATTCATATTCAAAATGACAAATTGACAATAAAATTAAATTTTAAAAAAATTATTAACAGAATAATCAAGTTAGTATGATGTAAATTATATTATCAATAAAATAAAATAAAAATAAACATATATAAATATTAACATAAATTTAAAAAAACAAAAATGAATTATAGAAAATAATCAAATAAATAAATATTATTATTAACAAATGCAAAAAAATTAATGAAAGCCTCAGTAAGTGAATTTTTGTTCACTTCCGATAAATGCAGTGCAAATAAAATAAAATAAAGAAACACATCAACTAGACTTATGTTCACTTCCGATACATACTGTATATCACGTATTGTGCATTTTAAAAAAGTTTCACAAATTGACTAATTCATCTGTAAAGTAAAGCACGATGTTCTAACTGGATTCATTATAATGAGACAACAAAAAAGCAGATTCATCAGTCCATTTGTGTTAAATTTTTATCTCTCTGTCTTAACACAAATCTTTGCTGTTAAATAGAAGCACACACAGTCTGAAGCACGAATATGTATGACACAGCAATCAGTCTCAAAAAAAATGTGCATGTCACAATGCTTTGCTTCTTGATTATTAAAAAAGAATTTCAAATCCTTACTGAATTAAATCTGATTAATGCACCAATTATACTGAAATGATAACGCTTCAGTGCACATCTCAACACATATGTCTGCTTTGACCTCGGTTTTCATAAACGGTCTTGTCAGACTATGTTATAAGCATTTGTGTTATAAATGTTTCCAGCTCAAAAGAGCAAAAACGATACGATAAGACCCTTTAAATTACAGCCACACTTGATCTGTACTTCAAAAGGCATCACATAAAACATCACCAATCCAAAGCTCGCACTAAACAAACACACAGAAAAGAGCAAAAATGGTGCCGCTGCTTCAGGAAAGCAACATTACGGAGAAGAAGAAAGGCGTAGCGCGGCTCCTCTGAGAGCGCGGGTCAATCCCACAGTTTTCATAAACGGTCTTGTCAGACTATGTTATAAGCATTTGTGTTATAAATGTTTCCAGCTCAAAAGAGCAAAAACGATACGACAAGACCCTTAAAATTACAGCCACACTTGATCTGTACTTCAAAAGGCATCACATAAAACATCACCAATCCAAAGCTCGCACTAAACAAACACACAGAAAAGAGCAAAAATGCTTCAGGAAAGCAACATTACGGAGAAGAAGAAAGGCGTAGCGCGGCTCCTCTGAGAGCGCGGGTCAATCCCACTGTACATTTGCAGTGCACGAGTGTCTGAGTGTGCAGTCGAGCAGAACAGACCCCTTTCCTGAGAGCAGATAAAAGAGATGCTCTCGCCAAAGAACCCATGCAGTGTTCATCAGGCGCAGCATGAGAGAGCAGGCAGACGGATCCATCAACATTTCGGCTTTGCTACCAATCCTGAAGGTGTTTCAGGGTTTTCCATTGACCTGCTCTGTTGGCCATCGCCATATTCTGTGGTAAAGACACAATCGCTGTAAACTGGATTTTATTCAGGGGTTAAATTAAACCAAAACCGAACATAGAGGTAGAGTACGAGTGCATATTTAACCATAGATGAAAGACGAGTTTCCTAAAGTGCCAAGCTGAACATCAGCAGCATGTCAGTCATACTTTAAAAAAATTGTTCACCAAAAAATTAAAATTACTCACCCTCAGGCCATCCAAGATGTAGATGAGTTTGTTTCTTCATCAGATTTGGAGAAATGTAGCATTCCATCACTTGCTCAGCAATGGATGTGAATGGGTGCCGTCAGAATGAGAGTCCAAACAGCTGATAAAAACATCACAATAATCCACAAGTAATCCTCACCGCTCCAGTCCATCAGTTAACCAATTCATTCTTAAGATGTTTGTTAACCTTCAAACCACAGTTTCCGGCTAAAATGCAAGTCATCTATCCATAATATTGCTTTCTCCAGTGAAAAAGTCGTCTGGTCTGAATCAGGAGAGAAATCTGCACAGATCAAACACCGTTTACAGATGAAAACAATCTAAAACAGTTCCAAACAAATATATCTTTAGGACGGATTTGTTTCTTACAAACACACGGGTTTTGGCTTCTCAAGACATTAATTGATGAACTGGAGTGGTGTGCATTACTTATGAGTTATTGTGATGTTTTTATCAGCTCTCATTCTGACGGCATCCATTCACTGCAGATGATAAAAACATCACAATAATCCACAAGTAATCCACACCACTCCAGTCCATCAGTTAACAAATTCATTCTTAAGATGTTTGTTAACTTCAAACCAGTGTTTCCGGCTAAAATACAAGTCCTCTATCCATAATATTGCTTTCTCCAGTGAAAAAGTTGTCTGGTCTGAATCAGGAGAGAAATCTGCACAGATCAAACACTATTTACAGACGAAAACAATCCAAAACAGTTCCAAACAAATATATCTTAATGACGGATTTGTTTCTTACAAACACACAGGTTTTGGCTTCTCAAGACATTAATTGATGAACTGGAGTGGATTACTTATGGGTTATTGTGATGTTTTTATCAGCTCTCATTCTGACGGCACCCATTCACTGCAAGGGATCCATTGGGAAGCAAGTTATGTAATGCTACATTTCTCCAAATCTGATGAAGAAACAAACTCATCTATATCTTGCCCCCAAAAACCAGCCACCAACTATGTACACAATAACCAAGAAAAATAGCCTCATGCAATGTTATCAGGCAACCAGTTCAATCCATTAACACAAGCCAGTTTTATTCCCCACATGAAACTGCAGTTATTTCTTTGAGCCGTGCTGTACATTAAGGGCGCGTGTCGCTCCGAACGCATTCTGGATGTTCCCTTCACGCTCCACACGTCAAAACCCTTTGAGCTAAAACAACTTCTGTTCCAACTTCCCCCCAACTGAACTCCAACAAACCTACAGCTTTATCTTTAGAAGAAGTAATTATGCGACACGAAATATGTCACCATCTTGCCTTTGCTTTCATGCTGCGTACAATATTAGCAAGATTTAAGTCGTACTCAGTTTCAGCAGCCGTTCAACCAACTTTAATGGTGGACGATAATTTATTAGTCACAGCAGGCCACCAGATTTAGATTTTAAAGAAATATTTCACTAGTTAGTAATTTTATACGTCATTTTATAATGAAATGTGAAGGTTTTGGATAGCGAAGTTCTTTCATCTTAACCATTAATTGCTTTTATTTCCTACATAATTGTGTTTTTGCTCACTTCTTTGAGGAATAAATAAAACACTGCCAACGGATGGCAACTTTGAACCTTGGAAGAGAAGAAAAGTGTAATGGCTTAATCTCAGGATACAGTGCAGGGCATGAAGCTTCTCCGTCAAATTCCCTTTTAAATCCCAGGCCATGACCGACCCCGCCTGCGGAGAGAGAAGTAAAGCTAAACGAGCTTCTTCCCAGTTTTAATTACTCAGGAAATCAGTACAAAAGCCGCCAGCTCTCTGAACTGGGATTAAACGCAGTGGTATTGAGGAAGAACACTGATTATGCACTGCAGCTTTTCTCTTAGCCATTCCTCGATTTCTAGATCCATTATCTTACTGTACTAGCGCTAAAGTGGCCCATATATCTTTCTTAAGCAAAGCATTAGCATTAGTCTATTGATAGTGACCGATAGGCCAGCGATCTGTGAATACGTCAGCCTGAGACTGATGCTAATGTGGCACAGTTTTAGATTTAGTCTTTTGAAAAAGGTATTAATGTGATATTAAAGGCATAAATCATGTGCAGGCGTGCATTTAAAGTCAGGATGAAATCGAAATGGACCCCGAACAACCATTGTTTTTCATGCACTGGTCAACGTTTGTGCTCTTTTGCTTCCATAACACATCTCATTTCAGACTTGTGGAAATAACATATCCTAAATACACATTTAAGTGTGTTTATTTTATTGCACTTTATCAATGTGTGTTTGCATTGCAATTACAATTCATATCTTTAAAGAGTTTTTTCTCCACTTCAGCGGCACTTACAAACACCAAACTTAGCAGTGTTAATCATGTCTATATTCTGAAGGTTTTTACCGTGGGGTTCGTTCATATATATAATTCGGACTGATTTATATAACATTTTATTCCTAAAAACATGGTGAATTTTGTTTCTATATCATCTTTTACTTTCATACTTTCTGCTGAATTTCAGATGTATTTTTGTGAAAACAGTATCTTCTTTCAGACTAGTGGAAAGTAAAAATACACATTATAGTGTTTATTTTATTGTAATTTATCTATTTGCATCTGTATTTCGATTACAATACATATCTTTAAAACGTTTTTTCTCCACTTCAGCAGCACTGACATACACCAAACTTAGCAGTTTTATGCCCATCTATATTCTGAAGGTTTTTACTGAGGGGTTTGTTCATATATTATTCACACTGATTTATATAACATTTCATTCCTAAAAACATGGTGAAAATGTTTTTTGGTAACACTTTACTTTAAGCGTTTACATATAATGAATTATAAAGGTATTCATAATGTACATGCTAATGCATTATATCTTTTCATAAATAATTGAAACCAAAGTTAAAATGCATTCAATTAGTTGAATGTTTGTCATGTGTTTTAATGCATTATAGTTTCTGAATAGAGCACAATGAATAGATAAGTATTATAATGTGTTATAACTGTGGTTCCAATTATTCATGAGAAAATGCATTATACAGTGCAATAAAAGCCATAATTTATGAATTATAACTACTTTTATAATGCATTATACATAAAGGCT
Source organism: Sinocyclocheilus grahami (assembly GCF_001515645.1). Lineage (NCBI taxonomy): Eukaryota > Metazoa > Chordata > Actinopteri > Cypriniformes > Cyprinidae > Sinocyclocheilus > Sinocyclocheilus grahami. The sequence continues at coordinate 222,026 of NW_015506524.1, forward strand.
TTAAGTAAAGTGTTACCAAATACATTTCACCATGTTTTTAGGAACAGAATGGAATATTAATCAGTGCAAATGATATGTGAACAAACTCCTCAGTAAAAACCGTCATAATATAGAGAAATCCAAAATCCCCTCTATAAAAACCTATAACTCTAATATGTCAACAAAATTAAACAAGAATTGCGAGCCTGGCTTTATCCAGTGTTTAGATTCATGTTCTGCAAATCTGTTCAAAATGGTGCATATTTCATTTCATTATACATAATTTGCATTAACTTATTAGAAAACTTGTCATTACGGAAGTATGCTGATATTTATTTGTTAAAATTATTGTACACGATTCTACATTTAAAAAAATAGCTATTTAAGCATTGTTTTAGGTAATGCAGTCATTTTGCATTCTTGCTCCTATGCATTTAAGTTAATGCAATAAAGGCAAAAAAAAAAATTCAGCTCTGACTCCATTCTGATATGAAACACACTATGATCCAAACAATTCCTGATGGAAAAAGTCAAGTCTCATTAAATAATGTATTGCATGGGCTGCAAACGCCATTTCATGTTGACTTTGAGGAGCAGATCTGTGTTTGTGCTGTTATTTAGTTTCTAATAACTGGCAAATCATGAGAGGTTTGATTTTTCCAGACGTGTGTTTGTGTATGCCATTAAATGACGGAGAATGAATATTTCATGAGTCCTGGTCAAATCGCATTGCTGTAGAAATGCTTGCCTGAGGTTTTCATCAAAGGTAATGTATGAGAGGTCAAAGGTGAAGGCAGAGGACAGCTTGTGGGGTCAGAGAGAGTGAAGTGGTTATGACATGACTGCAAACCATTTACCTTGTCAAACGATTTCAAGGCCAATAGCCAACACTTGATAATAGACGCTCCCTGCAGGATGTGCAAGTCTGAAAAACACCTAGCAACCATACAGCAATGCATTACACACTACTCAGAGTACCTCGACAACCGCTTAGGTGTTGTCATTCTGAACAAAAAACTAAAACTTTATTTATTAAAATAAATAGATTAAAATATTTTTAAAAAGTACATTCATTGAAATTTAACAGAAAATAAAATGTAAAAATAAATAAACAAAAAATTAGATGAAAACTTAAATTAGAAATGTCTTGACAAACAAAATGAAATAAAATTTAAGTTTAAGTTAAAGTACAAAAATGATTCAATCTAAAATAGAAATATAAAACTGCATTTCATTGCCTCTGTACTTACAATAAAGTTGAATCTAATCTAAAACACTATAATAATAATAATAATAATAATAATGAAAGAAATAAAGAAAATTTCAAAAACTAAATAATAATATAAAAACATAAACACACAACAAAATGTCTAAAATTTAAACTAAAATCAAAATTAAAATGGAAAATCTAAAATTATTATAGTATTAAGTATTATTCAGTATTAGAGTGCATTTCATTTAGATATAAATCTCATTGAATAAATATTTTTGCAAAATTACTGCAAGCTATTTAATATAATACAAATCATTTATACAATATATAATAAAAAACTAAAAAAGCCACATACAAAATGTCACGCTAGAATCTGTGCAGAGACTCAAAAAAATCTCTGAGCTGTTTTTAATTGGTTGAATCATTTGAATGAACTGATTCATCCATTTCTATGTATGAGAAAAAAAACTGTTTAGAAAAGTGCAAATGACAGAAAAAAAGCAATGTTTTGTCACTGGGAAAAGCTGCTGTGTTTCGAAAAAAGCTGAGCTACAGCACACAAATGTGCTTTTATATTTATTGTAATGCTGCATTACATTATGACTGTTAAGTGGGGTCTTAATCTGTCACTCAATAATGACAAAGCACAGACAAAATCATACAGTGTGCACCAGGCTTCAGTCCGTCACACTGATTTCTAAACGCATCTAAAAAAAACCCCTGAAATTAAGGATTCTTTTTTTATTTATACCGTACTTACACAACACCCAGATCTGTTCAAATCTCTTCAGTGTGTGCAAACAGAATGAAATCTACAGCCAACACACATTCATTTACACAAACTTACAACAAGACCCACTAATTATTTATTCTCCATGATCCTACATGAATTGCTTTTGAAATAGTATCACATAACAATTCCTCCCGCGTTAATATAGCCTTTACATTGTGCTACTGATTAGCATTCTTCTAACCTAGCAGGATCCTTCATTGTGCTCTTTAATCGCACAGCACTGTTCCTTCGAGGACAATGAGACACAAAGAACGCAGTTAAATCCCAGAATGCCTTTTTTAAGTCTGTTGGATTCTCCCAAATGTTTAGCTCTTTGGCGCTGCCAGGCATGAATTTACTCGTGTTAAACTGCATCCACGGCACATTCTGACTGTATGCACCAACAGTGAGCCGCTATCTGACGAATGAATGCGTTTCAATGTAAATATTAGGGAAAGAAGCACTTCGCGGAGGGATTTAAGCGCTTGAATTTCATCTGAGCAGTGCTGGCGACATTTCTTCTGTACTGGAACACGGCTGTTCAAGCAAACCAAAGGCCCAGCTGCTGTTCTGTTTGCTCCACACTCTGCTTTTTAGAGCTTGTCTGTCTAGGAAGCAGAAATTTTCCACTTAGAAAATGTAGCACAATACAGCACCTCTATATTCAACGCCGATTGGACAGGGAACCTTAACATATCTGCAGTATGTATGCAGAATTTCTGTATGCATAGAATGGCTGTATCTCATAATGCAATGGTCTCAACTTCACCTTCAATTTCAGTTGTGACTAATGAACTGGAAGTCATTTCAGTCTTGATCTATTTTTGACTCATTATGTGAACAGACCAATGAGGTCTATAACATCTGAAGAGAGCCATCCATTTGTATTGCCATTTATTGCAAATGCGTTCTGCCGAAGTACACATCGACATACCGATGCTCTAAGAATGTTTTGCCAACTTTCTCATTAAGTAGCGAAAGCATTATTTCTGAATGTACTCTAAACATTTTCCTATAAACATTACATAAATGTGCTTTCTTGGTTATGGGAACATTCCGTTTTGGAATTTTGCAGACATTTTTGGAAAGTTACTTTTGAATGTTCTCTAAAAAAATTATAGACAAACATCCAACTACAACGTTTCAGAAAAACGTTCCATGAACAATGTATAAATAATGTTTTTGTGCTAACGTTATTCAAGACCAGGTAACTTGAAACAACCATTCTTTTAAGGTTACTGGAAGAACATTTGTTCATAACTTTGAGTGAACCATGCCAAAATGTTCCCTGTTAGCCTGGTGCATACTGCCATCTTTGAGAATGTGCATGCATTTTCTGAGCTGTAAATGCTCAATTTAAATAAGACAATTGTGAAAATAAAAGTGCATTTAACATTTTTAGGAGTCCTCCAAAACTGTTAAAATACCTACAACATAATATGATTAAATATTTGCAATTAACATGTCGCTTCCAAAGATATATACTTATAATACACAGCCACTTGGAGAAAGATGCTTTTCGTCCAACGATGATGTAATCCCAGTAAGACTTTAACAGAATAAATAAATAAGTTTCTTCATGCCAAAATGTGCATTTTAGTAGGCCAACTAACAGACCATACACACTGAGACACGTTTAGCTGTATATGTAAAAATGTTGTATCGTATTGCCGTTTCGTCCAGACGGATTTGGCATTTTGGAAGCCTGAAACCGGTATTTTTTTAAAACCGGGTCTCAGAGCGGATAAATCTGAAAACGCATTTTCGTGTGTACAGCCAATCCGTATATTTTGTGAAACGATGATGTCATCACCCCATGTCTCAACCCTAGTCATACACCGCTACGTCACTTAACAGCAACAACAACAATGGCGGACTACATGCCTGTGTTCGTGCTGGAGAAGCTACAGACAGAGTCTATTAGCTAAAGCTTCTTGTTGTGTTGGGTTTGTCTACAGTGCACAAGGTTTATTCACATGCTCCAAGTCTTCTTCTCCATTTTTAGTGTATCTCTGTGGCTGAATTACAGCGATTCACATACTGGTCTGGCATGTATACTACATCGTTTTGTGTCGGTTTCAGTTGTTTCGCATGTTCAACTGTGCGTTCGTGTGTTTCGCAATTTCCAGAAGTAATAAGCTAAATATTGGCTATGAATGAACTTCACCTTCAGTCTGTAAAAGTGACTAATGAGTAGATGATGACGTTTAAAGTCTGACCTCTGTAGTCCCATTTAGACTCTTGTTAGCCACCAACTTTTCGAGACAACTAAAAGCGTTGAAAAAAATCACAAGGGAGTATTACTGATGTATTTTACGTCATTGAATAAAATATCTTGAGCTTGTGTTCACCACAGACCCTATTTCAAGCATATTTCAAAACTTCAGGACAATGGAACCAGAAGTGCTAAAATGCTAACTTGACATCCCTGCAGCACTCTATACAGTCCAAACGTTTTAATAAGTAAGATAGTATTTCAGACCTGTACACTGGCATTTACACCCAGCTGAACTTAGAAAGTTTGCATGTTTTAGTGCAGCTAATGCAGCAGGGCCAAACAAATGAGCTTTAACTTTAGCCCTGCTGGTGCGCTCGTCTTCATAATGCCATGAGGGCCCTTCCAGGGGGCCGACATTCAAAGAAGCATTCGTCATCTTTATCGCTAAAGGCGCAATTACACAATTAGGAACACCCCAACAGACTGCTGCCGTTTTTAACTGTGCAGTACTAAATAGAACAAACATCTGGTATTACCACACTCCGCATCGCTTCTGCTCGGAAACTAATTAATTACCCGGGAAAACAGCGTCTTTAGTAGCTGTGGGGGGGACTAAACGTCCCCTGAGGTGGGTGCGTCTTTTTATTTTACATGCAAATGTGTCGGTGAACGTGCTCCGCTGCCTCCTGATTGGACAAATTCACAGGCCCGGGTCACTTACAGGAAGCTATCGTGCGGTCCTTCTGTCTGGAAACGAAACAGAACGCTGTCAAACATGACAAACACGGGAGAAATGCAAATCTCATATTGTAAATGCGCCACCGGCTCCCTTCATTTCTCTGATGGATTCAATTAAACTTCAACAATCTGCTCTCCATTTGTCTCTCCTCCTGCTCTCTCTTTATCTCCCTCTCTGTCGCTCTTTCTCATTCTGCTGCGAGACACTAAAATAATGAGGAAGCTGAATTAGAACGGGAACGGTGACGTGGGACCACGGCTCCGTGAATGGAAACGGCAGCTAATCTCCGCCAGCTTTAACACAAGCTGCTCCGAGAGGAACATCAGGTGGATTGCCACGTGAAAATGATAGTAAATTAAGTGCCGTGTCTGTCAAACGGTTTTTAAAGCGCTCGTGCCGTGCGAAACGCTCTTTTTACCAGACGAGCTACGAAAGTGATGGCTTATTTTAGAAGAGGACAGTCCGGGCTTAAAGGAGCACTCCACTACTTTTGAAAATAGGCTAATTTTCCAACTCCCCTAGAGTTAAACAGTTGAGTTTTACCGTTTTCGAATCCATTCAGCCGATCTCTGGGTCTGGCAGTAGCACTTTTAGCTGTAGCTTAGCATAGATCATTGAATCTGATTAGACCGATAGCATCTCGCTCCAAAATGACCAAAGAGTTTCAATATTTTTCCTATTTAAAACTTGACACTTCTGTAGTTACATCGGTACTAAGACCGACGGAAAATGAAAAGTTGCGATTTTCTAGGCCGATATGGCCAGGAACTATACTCTCATTCCGGCGTAATAATCAAGACACTTTGCTGCCGTACCATGGGTGCAGCAGGCGCAATGATATTACGCAGCGCCTGAAAATAGGCTAACTTCCGTCAACATAACCAACGTGACTACCTGCTTGCACAGGGAGCGTGCTGGGGACTATTTTCAGGTGCTGCGTAATATCATTGCGCCTGCTGAGTGTGATTAAAAACACAATGAGGCTGTGAAAGCAACTAGTTAGGAGATAAGTTTACCTGTTCAGTGTCCTCTGTATATTTAGACACTTGTTAGCAACTGCCGTTTTCAAGAAGTAAAAGCTTTTAAAAAATCACAACTAATGTATTACTGATTTATGTCATAGAATAAAACAGACCTTATGTCAGGCATTAAAATGTCACTCAAAAAACCTATTGACTTCAGGATGATAAAACACTAACTCGTTTCCGGGTTTTGGACTATAAAAGTACATTATCCCTGCAGGTCTCTCTCTACAAATTGCTTATATTCTGGAAAATACAGTATAATACAACAATATCTGCCATGGACCAATCAGAATACAGTATATCTAGTGAATGTGACAGTAGACGCGACACATCCAATCTGCAAAAAAACACTCATGCACGACTCTACAAAGACCTTGTTCCTCCTTTTAGATCTTATTTCTCTTCATCTTGAGCCGCTTTACTGTAAAAGTGTTTGTTAGATGGGAAATATAACTGTCATTTTCTCTACAAAAGCCCCCTGGTGTAAAAGTGGCCTCTCTAAAAATACATCCACACTCAAGGACAACAAATACACATTACGGAGATAAAGAGCTGCTTTCAGTCACCTTTATGAGCTTCTTATGGGCTCAAGATTCAGAAATAGCCATGTGTCGGCTGTACAAGAATGAAAAAAATCTGCATATTTTTACCATTAAGTCTGTTTGTACTCAACAATCTGGCTGAAATTATATGTGTGCACTAAATAAAGTTTATTTCTAAAGACATAAACATAAACTATCCACAAATGTGGATATATTCAGTCAAATATATAATTTAGCTATTGTAGATATTCAGTCTTTAATAAAGTAGCTTCCTTAGCACCCAAGGGTTTCTGTTATTATTAAAATAACTTTGCATATATTAGGTTAAGTGAGAATAGCCTGTGGAGAAATGTCTTAAAACTTGCATGAATGTGAAAGTAACCACTCGAAGGCTCCTCGGCTATTAATGTACTACTATGCCAATGGTTATTTTACCATTTTCACTTCTAATAGTTTTTATTTGTGTCTCTACAAAGGTTACAAACAGACATTTTGCCCGAGTCTTCTTGCCACCTTTGGTAAATCTTCCAATTAGCCCCATCAGTTCCTGGTCTTGGCATGATGTCACTTTGAGTATTGAGATGACGCTCTAAATAGACTAGCTGTATAAATGGAGCATGTTTATCAAACTACATCTAGTCTAGCATAACCTGACTTTGGACCATCAGCAAAGGCCAACAGCTGCCCACAAAAATCACACAGAAAACAATCAGCCATTCTTTGTTTCAGATTAGAGCTTGCGACTTCAGTGCACTTTATATATATGTGTGTGTGTGTGTGACCCTGGAGCACAAGACTTCAGTGCACTATATATATATATATATATATATATATATATATACATGTGTGTGTGTGTGTGTGTGTGTGTGTGTGTGACCCTGGAGCGCAAAACCAGTCTTAAGTCGCTTAAGTCGCATACATTGTATAGGTCAAAATTATAGATTTTTCTTTTATGCCAAAAATCATTAGGACATTAAGTAAAGATCATGTTCCATGAAGATATTTTGTAAATTTCCTACTGTAAATATATCCAAACTTAATTTTTGATTAGTAATATGCATTGCTAAGAACTTCATTTGGACAACTTTAAAGGCGATTTTCTCAATATTTTTATTTTTTTGCACCCTCAGATTCCAGATTTTCAAATAGTTGTATCTCTGCCAAATATTGTCCTATCCTAACAAACCATACATCAGTGGAAAGCTTATTTATCCAGCTTTCAGATGATGTATAAATCTCAATTTCGAAAAATTGACCCTTATGACTGGTTTTGTGGTCCAGGGTCACACACACACACACACACACATATATATACACCCTCAATCCCCCCACCAGAGCACCGGCCAACACAAAAGACCCTCTGTTACTCCACCATTTCACACTCCATTTCTCTGATGTAAATAATCAATCACTCCTGACACTTATGAGGTCATTCATTTCACCTGATAATCACAGCAGGTACGGTCTACAACATCCTCAGCGAAGCCCATTTACAGCTGTGTTCCTCTCAGGTCCGTTGAGAGCAGTAAACAAAGAACATGTGTCGCATGTGGCTACTGTCACGATAATAAACTATTCGATATGAGGTTGCTTATGATGTCATAATGCTGGGTCTGTCTGATTGGACAGCAGATCGATGCTTCTTTCCTCAATGCAAGATGCATGTCAACAGAGCTGTAACTGTGAGAGCAAAGGAGCTTTACTGGATGTTAAATTTGCATCTAAACGACAACAATAAAGCTTCATTAAAAACACATCACCTTATGTAAATGCTTTATTCAGGAAAAAAAGCCACTCAAGAAGAAAAGGCTAATAAAACTGAGGCTTATTGCTTCAGTTCTCTGCCCTGCTGCATGATCTGCACAAGATAAACTTTCAGTGTATCTCGGTTGTATTGCATGTGTCAAAACAACCTCACCTCCAGAGAAACAGATGACATCATGCATCCAGTTCACACACACTCAGAGCTTCAAACTGCTTTTTATGCTTGCATTGATTTTTTCTCCATATTGCATCAAATTCAAAGCCAATTTACTGCTTTTCTTTATATAATCAGAATGACAATAAGGCCTGAAAATAGTGAACGCTGACACTTCCAGCTATGCAAGTTTGATTTTACACATCAGGATTTGAAACATCAGCAAGCAACTCACAGTGCAATGCAAGTATAAAGTGCATCCTTAGTGACCTGTACAGTGAATGGGTGCCGTCAGAATGAGAGTCAAAACAGCTGATAAAAACATCACAATAATCCACAAGTAATCCACACCACTCCAGTCAATCAAGTAACATCTTGTGAAGTGAAAAGCTGTGTCTTTGTAAGAAACATAATTAAGATGTTTTTAATTCAAACTGTTGCTTCATGGCCAAAATATGAGTCCATGATCCATAATAATGCTTCCTCCAGTGAAAAAAAGTCCATATCATATCAAAATCCACTGACATATTTGTTTTTGGACTGTTTTCGCTTGTAAACGCTGCTTGATCTGTGCAGATTTCTCTCCTGATTCAGACCCAAAGACTTTTTCACTGGAGGAAGCATTATTATAGATAGAGGACTCACATTTTGGCCAAAAGAAATGGTTTGAAGTTAAAAATGTCTTGATGATGGATAGAATCACACAGCTTTTGGCTTCACAAGATGTTAACTGATGGACTGGAGTGCTGTGGATTACTTGTGGATTATTGTGATGTTTCTATCAGCTGTTTGGACTCTCATTTTGACGGCACCCATTCACTGCAGAGGATTCACTGTTGAGCAGGTGATGGAATGCTACATTTCTTCAAATCTGTAAAGAAACAAACTCATCTACATCTTGAATGGCCTGAGGGTAAGTAAAGTCTCGGCAAATTTTATTTTTTTTATGTGAACTATTCCTTTAAACACACACCAAAAACAATTTACATTTTCAAATCATTTTTTAAATCATTGGTGCAGTTTTGACATTCTAGAACATTTTTCTTGGGTTAGACAAGAATTTTAGTCAACAGTCACCATTAGCTAGATTCATATTAATTAGGGTTTTCTATAGGTAACCGTAAACCATGTTTTTTTTTTATGGCTCAGTAATGCAACTGTATTCAAACAATGCAATACTGACAGCAATGCCATCTTTTAAAACATCCATTTAACACTGGTGTGCTGCTCATTTCAAAGCATTGAACACAAAGTCCAAATGAACCCTTGCCAAGTGGAAAATAAGAGTAAAAACTGGCCTTGGCAAATACATTAAACAGCTACTCGCCAGTTGGCAACATCGTGCACAGCTTAAACTGAACTGTAAGATGATATTCTGACCTTCACTGACCGTCACTGATTCAAACTAGAAATGCAATCCATCTACTGAAGAAAACATCAGCGACTGATGCAACCCGCACATCTTCTAACCAAAGTGGATAGTTTATCATCAAAGGTTTATCTAAAAGTTTGGAGGCAGTATACGGTTGTTGTTTTTGAAAGAAATTAATTATTTTATTCAGCAAATATGCATTAAATTGATCAAATGTGACAGCAAAGACATGTATAATGTTATAAAAGATTTCAAATGCTGATCTTCTGAACTTTCATTCATAAAAAGAAGCCTGAAAAAATTTATCAAGGTTTCAACTGCTTTACAACACTGATAATAATCAGAAATGTTTCTTGAGCAGCAAATCAGAATATTAGAATGATTTCTGAAGGACACTGAAGACTGGAATAGGCTAATGATGCTGAAAATTCAGCTTTGATCACAGGAATAAATCACATTTTACATGATAATAATATTTCACATTATTACTGTTTTCACTGTATTATTTGATCAAACATGCAGCCTTGGTGCGTGAATAACTAGTCTACAAGTAACTCCATTGTCAATAGCACAAGACGTATATTTGAATAAAAATAATGCACAATAAAGTCATGCTTGCAAGATATATTTATGGCTAGTAAATTTCTCCATCCACATGCCATTGGCAGGTGTGTAAAAGGTTAATTTTGGATGCTGGTAGCACTGTTTTGAGGCATATCCTGCATCACAGCCAAAGGATAAATCCCTGTTGACATCACACATATAAAGTGTTTCATTAAAAGGGCCTGTCGTCTAATGGTTGTGTGGCGGTGAGACACCAGTGCTCAGATCCGAGGCCACCTTCTTCTAAACTGTGCCGATGACCCACCACGCTTCCACTAATTGAGACGAACGGCGGTGTTTGTTTTAAATGCTGATTTATTCTCGCAAGCCCTTCGCAGAGCTGAGCGACACCCTCCACACGGTCTTTAGATTTGCCACAACACCCAAAAGCGCAATCAATCAAACCCCCTACCGACACAATGGGCTTTTAATTAAGGAAGGTCCCGTCCAACCGTGGCCGCTCACCCATCAGAAACCTGCAGAGAGAACCAATCACAGACACGCACCAGGCCAGCTGGAGCCCCGCCAGCGCAGAACGGAACATCTAGATGCAACCCGCACATCTTCTAACCAAAGTGGATAGTTTATCATCAAAGGTTTATCTAAAAGTTTGGAGGCAGTATACGGTTGTTGTTTTTGAAAGAAATTAATTATTTTATTCAGCAAATATGCATTAAATTGATCAAATGTGACAGCAAAGACATGTATAATGTTATAAAAGATTTCAAATGCTGATCTTCTGAACTTTCATTCATAAAAAGAAGCCTGAAAAAATTTATCAAGGTTTCAACTGCTTTACAACACTGATAATAATCAGAAATGTTTCTTGAGCAGCAAATCAGAATATTAGAATGATTTCTGAAGGACACTGAAGACTGGAATAGGCTAATGATGCTGAAAATTCAGCTTTGATCACAGGAATAAATCACATTTTACATGATAATAATATTTCACATTATTACTGTTTTCACTGTATTATTTGATCAAACATGCAGCCTTGGTGCGTGAATAACTAGTCTACAAGTAACTCCATTGTCAATAGCACAAGACGTATATTTGAATAAAAATAATGCACAATAAAGTCATGCTTGCAAGATATATTTATGGCTAGTAAATTTCTCCATCCACATGCCATTGGCAGGTGTGTAAAAGGTTAATTTTGGATGCTGGTAGCACTGTTTTGAGGCATATCCTGCATCACAGCCAAAGGATAAATCCCTGTTGACATCACACATATAAAGTGTTTCATTAAAAGGGCCTGTCGTCTAATGGTTGTGTGGCGGTGAGACACCAGTGCTCAGATCCGAGGCCACCTTCTTCTAAACTGTGCCGATGACCCACCACGCTTCCACTAATTGAGACGAACGGCGGTGTTTGTTTTAAATGCTGATTTATTCTCGCAAGCCCTTCGCAGAGCTGAGCGACACCCTCCACACGGTCTTTAGATTTGCCACAACACCCAAAAGCGCAATCAATCAAACCCCCTACCGACACAATGGGCTTTTAATTAAGGAAGGTCCCGTCCAACCGTGGCCGCTCACCCATCAGAAACCTGCAGAGAGAACCAATCACAGACACGCACCAGGCCAGCTGGAGCCCCGCCAGCGCAGAACGGAACATCTAGGGGGAGAAAAGTCCTAAATACGTGTTAAATCAGGCAGCTGTGGGACACCGCGATCAATCGCTGACTGCTTTTTGCTTACAGTTTAGCGACAAAAAGAGAATCTATGAGCGGTTTGTGTCTCTCGAGCCTAAACCAGCAGTGAAAGACGCCCTTTTAGACGAGCCAAAATTGCTCTGTTTGTCTGTGAGATCGAGAGAATATATAACGGTGGCTTAAAGGGATAGTTCATACAAAAATTAAAGTTTTGTCATTATTTACTCACCCTAATGTCATTACATACCTGTATGTTGTTGTTTTTTCTGTGGAAAAACAAAAGGAGAATTGTTTAAGAATCCTTAAACAGATTTTTCCAACATAATAGACCGAAATTTAAGTAGTTCTTCAGTGAAAATCACCATTCAGGTGCGCCATTTTGGACCCAATGTGGTGAAAATCAAGTTTTAAATGTTGTTTAATATGCTGCAATATGCTTAAAAAAACCAAACCATGTGCAGAAACAGTGGGGGCGGGGTCTAATTAGCATATTTGTTTTATTAGCATAATTAGCATATTCCTTTCAGGACAGCTCTCATTGTCTTTCATGTAGTCTACCGATTGTATTTCCACAGCAAAGGCAAGGTCGTAAGAATTTATGAATGAACCGCTCATTTTAAAATCTTCCCAGTCTACTGACAAAAATGGCAGTTCAAAGATAAAATTTTAAAGATGGCTGCACACTTGTTTCTCTGGCATATACTGGATTGGAGATTGGATTTATCTATGATAGATATAAACTTTGTTGTATTTAAAACACATTCAGTTCATTAGACTGACAAATATGCATCACATAACATTTGTTTATGATAAAATTGCACAGTCTAAATAAATTGACATTTTAATGCAATTCAAATACAAAAATCTTAGATTTAGGCCGCAGTATTTTTGAGTGTGTTTATGACACTTTTATACATTTTTGAAGCTTAACAGACGTGGTCACTATGGATGGGGATTGTGGCATAAAAATCTTTTGTTGTCCACAGAAAAAGGCTGAGTACGAGTACTGCAAATGATGACAGTATTTTCGCTTTTTGGGTGAGCTACCCTTTTAAGTACCTTGACAAGCAATATCTTGCCATGCACTGAATCTCTGCCTTCTCAAAGGACATGTTTAGTTTGATACCATGACAACCAAATATCAGTATCTCTTACAGTTACAGTATCAACAAAATAAGTTAATTAACATCTTATGAAAGGAACTGTCTGTTTACCGTGATACCATGACAACAGTCTCTCTTACAGTAACTCCTTAGACAATTAACTTAAAGAGTTAATGATGCGTTTCAGACACTGCAGACAAATACTAAACACCTACAGCAAGACATTACACAGATACATATGCAAAATAGCCTGTTTTCATTCAAGTAAAACATGTGTCTGAAAGAACCTGGAAACTTAAGCCACGTCATTTTTAAGTGTCAGTTCATGTAGAATCAGCTGCTCATATTCATTTTTTACAGTCCACCTATATGACACATCTATATCTTGAATGTGCACTAATTGAGATAGGTTAAATTAAATGGGACTAATTCTCTGAAAATATAAGAAAAGCAAAGAAGCCCAATTGTGTATTAGATTTAATATGTTGTCAAAAATCATAAATATATTCACGTAGACTGACAGTTTACCTTAAAACCATGTCAACAAACATCTCAGCATCCCTTACAGTAACTACACAGGCATTAAAGGGGTCATATGATGCTGCTAAAAAGAACATTATTTTGTGTATTTGGTGTAATGAAATGTGTTTATGCGGTTTAAAGTAAAAAAAAACACATTATTTTCCACATACTGTACATTATTGTTTCTCATCATTGCCCGCCTTTTTGAAACGCGTCGATTTTTACAAAGCTCATCGGTCTGAAAAAGCGAGGTGTGCTGTGATTGGCCAGCTGTCCAGTGCGTTGTGATTGGCCGAATACCTCAAGCGTGAGACGGAAATGTTATGCCCCTCACATACTGTGATCCGTGTCCCAGTCGGAGCGACGAGACATAAATATTAAAACCCATTACAAACGAGGCATTTGTTGCATCCAGTGGGGACATAATTACTGATTATAATGACTTATACTTATACAGATTAGCTATAGGCATGACGAAGCGGATATCGTCCTCTTTTGGAAGACCAAACAAAGTAGTTTCACTTTCACAACGAAAAACACAGCGGCCTAGCGTGAGCGAAAACCCCGGCTTGGCGTGAGCTGAAGCTGGGCAAGAGTGAGCTGAGGCGGCGGGGTCGAGAACGGCGGTCCCGGCGAAGGAGCGGGGGAAACAGTGAAAGCCGAGCCGGCGATCCACAGCACTAAGTTGATGTATTCCCTCAGCGACCAGCACGGATCAGCTCCAGGCATGACGAAGCGGATTTCGTCCTCTTTTGGAAGACCAAACAAAGGAGTTTCGCTTTCACAACGAAAAACACAGCGTCTTCACGACATGGCGGCGGCAACAACAATACTACAGCGAGAATAAAAGTTACGCCTTCTTTCTTTGCGTGAACATTTGGGCGGCGTTATGCAAATCTTCCCACATAGTGAGGTAGATATGGGGGGGTGTGTTAGAACGAGCCGTTTTAGGTAGGTGTGGTTGACTCTTAACTTTTATAAAGAATATCTCTTTGGATTTGAGACTTTAGTCTTTGCAAATTTACAGATCTTCTTTATGCACCAAGAGCTTGTGACACTCCAAAGAGAAAGGAACAAATGAAAGCGCATCATATGACCCCTTCAAAGAGTTAACCGTGATGCATTTCAGACAAACTACAGACAAAAAGACGCTAAGTTTACATGTTTAACTATAGTGCCATAATACCTGAGATGTGCGCCAATTGTCATGCATACAAAGTCAATCAATGGAATGAAATAACTTTAACATATAATACAAGAGCAAACAGCCTTGTAAAAAAAATTTCATTGAAGATGCCCAAGCAAATCTTGCATAAATGTGAATGCCAAAAAATAAATAAACGCATACTAAATGAATAACTTGAGCACCGAGACTGAATGGAGCTCTAGCTTTGGCCCCTGGCTCACAGACAACTGCAAAATGCGTCAGACCCGATGCAGCAGAAATTGGCATGCATGTTTGACAGCAGCGTGAAGCGCTCTCTCGCGCATGCATGCGTGTGTCATTCATTTTGGCGCATGTTTAGCATGTCAGCGTTAGTGTCAGGTTCACTCACCGCACAGATCGAGTCCAAAATCCGCGTCTCGTTCGTTTCTCACGGAAGGGCCCCCGGAAAGACTCTCCGCCGTTTCCCTCCGGTAACACGGTACATCCTCTAGAGAAGAATCCGCTGCTGTCTGTCCGCTCCGTCCGCCACCGCCGATACTGATGATGACAAACGGCGAGCGCACATCACATCACTGAATGAGGAAGACGGGTTTCCATGGCGAGCGCTGGTGATGAGGATGAGGATGATGATGCTGCGACCGGATCCCACACAAACCACTGGATGAATGCGAGAGTGAAGCTTTGAGTGGAGAGAAGCGCTTCAGTCTCAGTCTACAGCACACGGTAAACACGGGGGTGTAGCGATGACTGGACATCCCAGAGGAACGAAAAATAGCAATGAGATCTCCTGAACATCTCAATCCATTCTCATAGACAGAGCTGAGATTGAAGAAAGAGCAATCACAGTCTCCTGCTTCTCTGATTGTTCTTCTGAAAAGACGCAGTGATCTCAGGTTTCCTCATAATATCTCAAGTGTCTCCGATTGTGTTCAGATATGCATTGCTTTGAAAATCTACATTGAAAAGTCAGATTCTTCAAAACAAACTCAAATATTTCTCATCTAACAAATGAATTCTCTTTAACATCTCATTCTATTCTCTATAGACAGCACCTAAAAAGGAATTGTCTGAATTTTCTCTTAAAAAGACCGGTCTCCTCTAAATATCTCAAATATGTTGATTTGAAAAGTCAGATTCTTTAATATAAACTCAAATATGTATCATCTGATTTACAAGTGAGATCTCTTTAACATCGCAATCGATTGTTTTAGACAGCAATGAGATTCAATTGGAACAATTACGGTCTCTTCCTTCTCAGATTTTTCTTTTAAAAGACCCCAGTGATCTCACGTTCCTCTAGAGATCTCAACAATGTCTCAGTCTGTGTCCAAATTTGCATTACTCTGAAAATCTGTATTGATAAGTCTGATTCTTCCATATAAACACAAATATTTCTCCTCCAAGTATCTCAACATTGCCTCAAACTAATTTGCATTGCGTCGAAAATCTGCACTGAAAAGCCTGATTCTTCATTATGAACTCAAATAATTCTCATCTGATCCTTCTGAGACCATATTACCCAAGCATCTCGTAAGACAAATCACAAAATATCCTCTAATTGTTCTGAGACCAAATCGAGTTTCTAATGAGGAAAAATCACAAAATGAAACCTCTTTATCATCTCAATCATCTCTCATAGACAGCAATGAAATAAAAACAGCAATTAGTCTCCCATTTCTCAGATTTGTCTCCTACAGTACCAATCTCATGTCTCTTCTAGAGATCTCAAGAATGTCTCAAAATGTTTAAATTTGCCAAGATTCTAAATTCTGCATCAAAGTCTCAAATATTTCTCATCTAATTCTTCTGAGATCAAATTATACCTGATGAGGAAACTTACAAACTACACTTATTTAATGTCTCAAATGTGTCTGCTAGACAGCAGTGAAACTTTTGAGAATGTCAAAATAGCAACAATAAAAGCCAAATTGAACATTGAGCAAAAAATGGTCTCTATCTCATTTGCTTCTATACAGCTACAAGATGAAATTAGTACTATTTTAGGAGAGACAGAGTTGATACTGTAAATGAAACAACTGAGAACCCAATTAATCTCTATCTCAATCTCTATGGATGATCCAGCAGGATCTAAAAAAAAAAGCAGTTTTGATACTAAGAGGTGCAGAAAAGCTCTCTGAGAGAAGTGTTGATGATGAAGATGTTCGTAACGGGGGTTCGGACTCATTTTGGTTACCTGCGTTCTCTTCATACGGCGTTTAAGCTCAGCTCAAGGAGACAAACATCCCTGGGCTCAGCATTACAATTAATCTCTATCTCAATCTCTATGGATGATCCAGCAGGATCTAAAAAAAAGCCGTTTTGATACTAAGAGGTGCAGAAAAGCTCTCTGAGAGAAGTGTTGATGATGAAGATGTTCGTAACGGGGGTTCGGACTCATTTTGGTTACCTGCGTTCTCTTCATACGGCGTTTAAGCTCAGCTCAAGGAGACAAACATCCCTGGGCTCAGCATTAAGGGCAGAACGGACGTGTGTGAACTGATGAACGAGTGATTGGGATGCACAGAGTCGAGCGGTCTGGTTTAGCACTGAATGTAAGCTTGGATTACTCTTGTGTTAGCAAGAGCCCTTCACGTCCGCAGGCGCTTGAGCACTTGACTAGGTTTAATGTTTGAAGTGTGTTTCAGAGACTCTCTATATGAGGACGCTGCATGTAAATGCACACATGCATGCATACGTGGACGTGCGTTCAAGAGCAAACACACACATACAGCGTGTTTTTAAGCAGTGCAATGGCCGCTCTGACGTCTTGACCCCTCCTTTCTTAAGGATGAACTCTCATTCCCAGCTGACTGGAACGGACGTCATGTTTCTGCTGTCGCTGTTATCATCGGCGCTGCAGGGGGTGAGCAGAAGGATCGACCGCTTCTCTCACACACACACACATCCACACACACACGCACACCGAATGCTCATCTGCACCTAAAGGGCGAGTGAAAGGCAAGAACATTTGTAAATAACCCACGTCATGAGTTTTAAATGATGAAACTAGACGCTGGAATTTATAAGAGCAAGTTTCATTTTGATAGTTGAAGGTCACATCAGATAACTGTTAAATAGACTTATTGCTTGCCCACCTTCTGTTCTCTTTGTAAGCGTTCAGATAAAAGCATCTGCTAAATGAATAAATGTAAATGCACTGTACAGTGACACTTTGTTTCATAAAAAGTAAAGTAGACTTGAAGACAATTCAATTGATTTTCAAATTAAAAAGCAAAAGCTATATGGTTCAAAATTAAGACATGCATGTAAAAAAAAAAAAAAAAAAGTAATTTGGACACTTAATGGTTGTCAAACCATGTAAAACACTCTATATCCCATAAGAAAATTCACACATTACATCTATTTGAAGTTCATCCAAAAATGGCAATTTGCTGAAAATGTAGATGAGTTTGTTTCTTCATGGGAACAGATTTGAAGAAATGTAGCATTGCATCACTTGTTCAGCAATGGATGCTCTGCAGTGAATGGGTGCCGTCAGAATGAGAGTCCAAACAGCTGATAAAAACATCACAATAATCCACAAGCAATCCACTCCACTCCAGTCCAGCAGTTAACATCTTGTGAAGAGAAAAACAGCGTGTTTGTATGAAAAAAAATCCATCAAGATGTTTTTAACTTCAAACCATTGCTCTCAGCTAAAATGTGAGTCCATAATCCATAAAATAGTTTTCTCCAGTGAAAAAGTAATCTTGTCTGAATCAGGAGAGAAATATGCACATATCAAGCACTGTTTACAAGCTTAAATAGTTCTAAACAAACGTGTGTGGATTTTGATGTGAGAGGAGATGCACCTTTTCACTGGAGGAAACGCTATTTTGGATTATGGACTCGTATTTTAGCCAGAAGCAATGGTCTGAAGTTAAAAACATCTTGATGTGTGTTTCTTACAAACACACACCTTTTCACTTCACCAATTGCTGGACTGGAGTAGATTACTTGTGGATTATTGTGATGTTTTTATCAGCTGTTTGGACTCTCACTCTGATGGCACCCATTCACTGCAGAGGATCCACTGGTGAACAAGTGATGCAATGTAATGCAATATCACAGTTGTTTTTATACAGCTATAAGATTAAGTCATGTTACCTACATTAATTCCATAGTTCTGTTATAGGAGAAACGTGAAACAAAGTTGATACTTAAATACTTAAAAAACATAACTGAGAACCCAATAAATCCCATGGAATATGAACGTCGACATTCGTTCACTTTTCAGTCATTATATACTGATAAATGGAAACATTGCCACAGACTATTATGCAAATGGTATGTCATATAATATATTACCCAACCTAAAAAAAGACATAGATATATTAAGATATATTATTCAAAATGAAGCCAAAACAATCATTTGGACACTTTATGGTCAAACTATGTGAAACATTTCCATAGTAGGAGAAAATATGCTTTTAAACTCCTCAAATCTATTACACAAGTTGCACAAACGGGCCACTTTCAGCTTTCAAACTTTAAAAGTAGCTCAAATGATCTAGATTGTAGATCTAGATGTTATTTAGGTCAACATCAAAAACTTCAGAGTTGGGTTCGACACAGATTTGAGCTCAAACCAGCAGGGACAAACATTCAGCTGCTGAGTCCATATGCCTCCGATTCTCTCATTCAGCTTCTCCTGCAAGCTTCAACTGCTGCACATGCTGGAAACTCTACTGCTCTCCAGAGTAAACCGGCATGCTTTAGAACACTCTAAAACACAACTAAAACAATCAAGCATTCATCAGAGATCTGCAGTACAGGTGCACCAACCTCAACCCAAACTAACTGAATGTTGATTCATTCGATTTTGAGAAGTTTTGACCTTTGATGGACCCTCAGCTAGGGAAGATTAATGTGACTAGATTAGGGTTAGATGATTTTGGAGTTCATTCTGCACCTGTCGTACAGTACATCCATTCCTGCTGATTGAGAGTGTGTTATGCAATGTTACAAATCTAAAAAAAAGGATTCCAGCGAGTGTCAGAAATACTGTTCAGTGCATTATTATTTCAAATATTTCCTGATGTATTTTATACCCGTTCATCTGAACAATAGAAGATAAAAAAAAAAAATAGCAACAATAAAAGCCAAATTGAACATTGAGCAAAAAATGGTCTCTATCTCATTTGCTTCTATACAGCTACAAGATGAAATTAGTACTATTTTAGGAGAGACAGAGTTGATACTGTAAATGAAACAACTGAGAACCCAATTAATCTCTATCTCAATCTCTATGGATGATCCAGCAGGATCTAAAAAAAAAAGCAGTTTTGATACTAAGAGGTGCAGAAAAGCTCTCTGAGAGAAGTGTTGATGATGAAGATGTTCGTAACGGGGGTTCGGACTCATTTTGGTTACCTGCGTTCTCTTCATACGGCGTTTAAGCTCAGCTCAAGGAGACAAACATCCCTGGGCTCAGCATTAAGGGCAGAACGGACGTGTGTGAACTGATGAACGAGTGATTGGGATGCACAGAGTCGAGCGGTCTGGTTTAGCACTGAATGTAAGCTTGGATTACTCTTGTGTTAGCAAGAGCCCTTCACGTCCGCAGGCGCTTGAGCACTTGACTAGGTTTAATGTTTGAAGTGTGTTTCAGAGACTCTCTATATGAGGACGCTGCATGTAAATGCACACATGCATGCATACGTGGACGTGCGTTCAAGAGCAAACACACACATACAGCGTGTTATTAAGCAGTGCAATGGCCGCTCTGATGTCTTGACCCCTCCTTTCTTAAGGATGAACTCTCATTCCCAGCTGACTGGAACGGACGTCATGTTTCTGCTGTCGCTGTTATCATCGGCGCTGCAGGGGGTGAGCAGAAGGATCGACCGCTTCTCTCACACACACACACATCCACACACACACGCACACCGAATGCTCATCTGCACCTAAAGGGCGAGTGAAAGGCAAGAACATTTGTAAATAACCCACGTCATGAGTTTTAAATGATGAAACTAGACGCTGGAATTTATAAGAGCAAGTTTCATTTTGATAGTTGAAGGTCACATCAGATAACTGTTAAATAGACTTATTGCTTGCCCACCTTCTGTTCTCTTTGTAAGCGTTCAGATAAAAGCATCTGCTAAATGAATAAATGTAAATGCACTGTACAGTGACACTTTGTTTCATAAAAAGTAAAGTAGACTTGAAGACAATTCAATTGATTTTCAAATTAAAAAGCAAAAGCTATATGGTTCAAAATTAAGACATGCATGTAAAAAAAAAAAAAAAAAGTAATTTGGACACTTAATGGTTGTCAAACCATGTAAAACACTCTATATCCCATAAGAAAATTCACACATTACATCTATTTGAAGTTCATCCAAAAATGGCAATTTGCTGAAAATGTAGATGAGTTTGTTTCTTCATGGGAACAGATTTGAAGAAATGTAGCATTGCATCACTTGTTCAGCAATGGATGCTCTGCAGTGAATGGGTGCCGTCAGAATGAGAGTCCAAACAGCTGATAAAAACATCACAATAATCCACAAGCAATCCACTCCACTCCAGTCCAGCAGTTAACATCTTGTGAAGAGAAAAACAGCGTGTTTGTATGAAAAAAAATCCATCAAGATGTTTTTAACTTCAAACCATTGCTCTCAGCTAAAATGTGAGTCCATAATCCATAAAATAGTTTTCTCCAGTGAAAAAGTAATCTTGTCTGAATCAGGAGAGAAATATGCACATATCAAGCACTGTTTACAAGCTTAAATAGTTCTAAACAAACGTGTGTGGATTTTGATGTGAGAGGAGATGCACCTTTTCACTGGAGGAAACGCTATTTTGGATTATGGACTCGTATTTTAGCCAGAAGCAATGGTCTGAAGTTAAAAACATCTTGATGTGTGTTTCTTACAAACACACACCTTTTCACTTCACCAATTGCTGGACTGGAGTAGATTACTTGTGGATTATTGTGATGTTTTTATCAGCTGTTTGGACTCTCACTCTGATGGCACCCATTCACTGCAGAGGATCCACTGGTGAACAAGTGATGCAATGTAATGCAATATCACAGTTGTTTTTATACAGCTATAAGATTAAGTCATGTTACCTACATTAATTCCATAGTTCTGTTATAGGAGAAACGTGAAACAAAGTTGATACTTAAATACTTAAAAAACATAACTGAGAACCCAATAAATCCCATGGAATATGAACGTCGACATTCGTTCACTTTTCAGTCATTATATACTGATAAATGGAAACATTGCCACAGACTATTATGCAAATGGTATGTCATATAATATATTACCCAGATATATTAAGATATATTATTCAAAATTAAGCCAAAACAATCATTTGGACACTTTATGGTCAAACTATGTGAAACATTTCCATAGTAGGAGAAAAGATGCTTTTAAACTCCTCAAATCTATTACACAAGTTGCACAAACGGGCCACTTTCAGCTTTCAAACTTTAAAAGTAGCTCAAATGATCTAGATTGTAGATCTAGATGTTATTTAGGTCAACATCAAAAACTTCAGAGTTGGGTTCGACACAGATTTGAGCTCAAACCAGCAGGGACAAACATTCAGCTGCTGAGTCCATATGCCTCCGATTCTCTCATTCAGCTTCTCCTGCAAGCTTCAACTGCTGCACATGCTGGAAACTCTACTGCTCTCCAGAGTAAACCGGCATGCTTTAGAACACTCTAAAACACAACTAAAACAATCAAGCATTCATCAGAGATCTGCAGTACAGGTGCACCAACCTCAACCCAAACTAACTGAATGTTGATTCATTCGATTTTGAGAAGTTTTGACCTTTGATGGACCCTCAGCTAGGGAAGATTAATGTGACTAGATTAGGGTTAGATGATTTTGGAGTTCATTCTGCACCTGTCGTACAGTACATCCATTCCTGCTGATTGAGAGTGTGTTATGCAATGTTACAAATCTAAAAAAAAGGATTCCAGCGAGTGTCAGAAATACTGTTCAGTGCATTATTATTTCAAATATTTCCTGATGTATTTTATACCCGTTCATCTGAACAATAGAAGATAAAAAAAACATAAGAAACCTGTCATTAATTGAAATCAATTAAAATTGAACTGAAATAAAATATATTTATACTGTATAATACAATATAAAATATATTTTTTTTAAATTATTCCAAATAGTGCCAAAGCAACATTACTAATTTTCATTTTACTCGATGTACTAAAATAACAAAAATTTTAGTATATATATATATATATAATATATATATATATATATATATATATATATATATATATATATATATATATATATTAAACTAAAAACCTTTTGGAAAACAATCATTTTCAAATTTGTATAAAATAAAAGACATTGTCTAAACTTTTGTCATTTTTAACTTGTTCTTATGCATCTGAATCTGTTTAGAGCCACTATATATAAACATGCTGCTAATTGCTCATACTATTATTTTTTTATTAAGCTTTCAATGTCACGACTCCAGACATTGCATTTGCTAATGGTAATTTAACATATGCTTTTTTATGGAAAGTGACTTACAGTACACTAATTATAGAGAAAAACCAAGGGTGGAGTGTTTTTCCTCAAGGACACAATGGTAACGAGGCAAGACTGTTATTTTCCAAATAACCCCTGAACGCTTCACCATCATCAGAACGAAACGAAGCCAGAATCCTCTCAAGCACATGATGAAACCATCAGATACGTCTGGAGGACTACAGACATGGTTTGCAACACTCAGAGCTGCCGGGAAAGAGTAATGATGTGTTAGTAACTCTCAGAGGTCATGGATTAAACGTTTATCTTTATCAGAAATACTGGTCGTCTGCTTAACACCCAGATCCACAGAGGTCACCAATGCCAACAGATCCTAGTGAATTCATCCCCAGTGTTAATTCAGTATTATTTATGTACATTTATAGTGTTATTTAATATTTTGAATTAGCTTTTATTTCAAGACTTTCAGTATATATATATAGTAAATATAGTAATATTTAAATTAATCTTTATTTTATTTTGATTTTATTTCAGCTTTTCATTTTTCAGTTTAGGGTGTACTTTTTATGTGCTTTTGCCATTTTTATTTATTTTTTTATTTATTTTTTGTTGCAAAATTTATATGAATCTTTTTATTTATTTTTCAGTTTTATTAATTTTGTATTAAATTTGCTTTTGTCTTTTTTTCAATATTTATATTAATCTTTATTTTATTTTCATTTATTTTATTTCAATTTTAGTTTTAGTAATTATATTATGTGGTTTTTTATTTGTATGTTTTTATTTAAATATTTCTATTAATTCTTATTTTATTTTGACTTATTTGTCGTTTATTTCAGTATTTCAGTTGTAATTTTGTTATGCACTATTGTTATTTTTTATTAATTAGATTTTTTATTGTTTTGTTTTATTGTTACATACATTTTATTTTTTTAAATTATTCTTTATTTATTTTTATTTCAGTTTTAGTAATTTCATGTGCCTTTGGCATTTTTATTATTATTTTTAAATAATTAAATATTTTAATTCATCTTTATTTATTTTTATTTCAGTTTTAGTAATTTCATGTGCCTTTGGCATTTTTATTATTATTTTTAAATAATTAAATATTTTAATTCATCTTTATTTATTTTTTATCTTATTTTTATTTTCATTTCAGTTTTAGTTCTAATTTTATTATGTGCTTTTGTGATTTTTATTAGTGTTTAATATTTTTATTCATCTTTATTTTATTTTTATTCATCTTATTTTTTTATTTCAGCTTTAGTTTTAGTAATTTTGTTAATTAAAATTTTCATTTTTATTCATTTTGTATAATATTTTTTATTAATATTTTTTTTTTATTTGTTTATTTCAGTTTTAGTAATTGTAGTACCTAGTTTATTTCAATTTTAAA
This sequence comes from Sinocyclocheilus grahami, assembly GCF_001515645.1. Taxonomy (NCBI): domain Eukaryota; kingdom Metazoa; phylum Chordata; class Actinopteri; order Cypriniformes; family Cyprinidae; genus Sinocyclocheilus; species Sinocyclocheilus grahami. The sequence goes on from NW_015506524.1 coordinate 246,728, forward strand.
ATTTCTGTATTTTCATTTGTGATGAGAATCCCAAACAAGGGATGTCATAAAGCTTTTAAACTTCAACAAGCCATTTCAGTATTCAAGCACTGAAATTGAATGGATTAGATACGGTAAACAATGAGTGTGCTTATGATTTTCCCAGCAGTTTCAATGCAAATCAAGATGTTTTCATGCTCAATAGCGACTCACATCTTATCCATCATTAATTACATCATTGTAAATGTGGCTGTGTGAATGATTTTGCCCGGATTCTCTCTTTCAATCCCAGTCTTCACCCGACCCCATTCCTCATTCCAGGAAGAGTGTCTTACAGGAAGGTCAGGGCCTGAGCCACGGATCTGCAGTGATTGAAATCTCCTCCAGCGCCCTCATAAATAACCCCACCGCGCTCAAATGGAGCTGGGAATAAGGAGAAACGGAGAGGGGAAAAAAACACATCAGATATTTTTGGAATAGAAGGACCAGAAAACATTTTCTCAAAGAAACCTGCTAATGGGATACGGCCGAGAGGGGCGGAGTATGCAAATTAGTGTAGCGTTCCTATTTAGAGTGTCTCTATTGTGCGGGGCGATGGAGAAATCCACTCATTTAGAGTCGTGTCCCTCCCACAGATGGACTATTAAAGCGGCCTGCGGGGAAAGAGGTCAGATCAGAGCGAGAGATTGAAGTGCTGGACATTGATTATTGTTACTAGACTCAAAACATCCTAATAACACACTAGATTCTACTGGAAAATGTCTTAAACTCACCACTACCATGCCAGGATGTTCTAGGAGGTTGCCAGGGGGGTTCTAGCTGGTTTCTAGGGTTTTTTGTGGTTATTAGGTTGATAGGTGGTTGCTAGGGCGTTGCAATGCAGTCACTGGCCTGTTCTGGTGGTTTCTAGTGTGTTGCTAGGTTCTAGGATGCTCTTGGAGGTTGCTAGGTGGTTCTAGGATCTAGGTGGTTGATAGAGCATTGCTATGCAGGTACTAGGATGTTCTGGAAGATTGTCAGGGGGTTGCTAAGGACTTTTTGGTGGTTGTTAGGTTGATAGCTTGTCACTAGGGTGTTATGCAGTCACTAGCATGTTCTGGTGGTTTCTAGTGTGTTGCTAGGTTCTAGGATCTGGGGGGTTCATAGAGTATTGCTATGAACTTACTAGGATGTTCTGGGTAGTTGTCAGGGGGTTGTTATGGTCTTTTGGTGGTTGCTAGGTAGATAGCTGGTTGCTAGGGCATTGCTATGCAGTCACTGGCATGTTCTGGTGGTTTCTAGTGTGTTGCTAGGTTCTAGGAAGCCCTTGGAGGTTGCTTTTAGGGTCTAGGTGGTTGATAGAGTGTTGCTATGCAGGTACTAGGATGTTCTGGAAGGTTGCCAGGGAGTTGCTAGCTGGTTGTTAGGGACTTTTGGTGGTTGTTAGGTTGATAGCTGGTTGCTAGGGTGTTGCTATGCAGTCACTAAGTTAATCTAGTGGATTTTAGAATCTAGGTGGTTGCTGAGGTTTTCTTGGAGGTTGCTAAAGTGTTGCTGGGGCGTTTGAGGTGATTGCTAGGGAGCGTTACTATACGACTGCTGGGGCATTGCTATGTGGTTGCTGGGGCATTCTAGATGATTGCTAGGGCATTACTATGCGGTTGCTAGGGCATTCTAGGTGATTGTTAGGGCATTACTATGTGGTTGCTAGGGCATTGCTATGCAGTTGCTGGGGCATTCTAGATGATTGCTAGGGCATTACTATGCGGTTGCTAGGGCATTCTAGGTGATTGTTAGGGCATTACTATGTGGTTGCTAGGGCATTGCTATGCAGTTGCTGGGGCATTCTAGATGATTGCTAGGGCATTACTATGCGGTTGCTAGGGCATCCTAGGTGATTGCTAGGGCATTGCTATGCAGTTGCTGGGGCATTCTAGATGATTGCTAGGGCATCATTATGTGGTTGCTCTGGGATTATACATGATTGCTAGGGCGTTACAATATGGTTGCTGGGGCGTTCTAGGTGATTGCTAGGGCATCATTATGTGGTTGCTCTGGGATTATACATGATTGCTAGGGCGTTACAATATGGTTGCTGGGGCGTTCTAGGTGATTGCTAGGGCATCATTATGTGGTTGCTCTGGGATTATACATGATTGCTAGGGCGTTACAATATGGTTGCTGGGGCGTTCTAGGTGATTGCTAGGGCATCATTATGTGGTTGCTCTGGGATTATACATGATTGCTAGGGCGTTACAATATGGTTGCTGGGGCGTTCTAGGTGATTGCTAGGGCATTATTATGTGGTTGCTCTGGCATTATACATGATTGCTAGGGCGTTGCTATACGGTTGCTGGGGCATTTAGCTGATTGCTAAGGCATTGCTATGCGGTTGCTGGGGCATTCTAGGTGATTGCTAGGGCATTACAATATGGTTGCTGGGGAGTTATAGATGATTGCTAGGGCATCATTATGTGGTTGCTCTGGCATTATACATGATTGCTAGGGCATTGCTATACGGTTGCTGGGGTGTTTAGCTGATTGCTAAGGCATTGCTATGTGGTTGCTGGGGCGTTCTAAGTGATTGCTAGGGCGTTGCTATATTACTTTTGCTGCTCTTATCATATTTGCTTTTATTACTGTTACAGTGACGGCCGACCCTTCAGAGCCCAAACCACAACAGACTGATGAATTAGCCCACGGATACAAGGCCGAGAGATAAACACAAACACACACATATGCAGACACACACATACAGACTGAGCTCACATACTAACATACTAACACTGGCTCTACATGGTTATGCTCTCTTTCTAATTACGTTTTTTCAGGTCCATATGGGCTTAATTAAAGAAATAAGCCACTTTAGGCCATGTTACACTGATTTTACCATGGTTAAGGGGTGTTTTAGGCATAACATGAAGCAGCCCTTGGTAAACCATGGTAATATCACTGTAATGTACATCCTCAAGCAGCTTATTGCCTTCATATACATGATAAAAGAAGCCAATTTTCAACATATGAAACAAAAATATACAGAACTAAAATAATTCAAATTAAAAAAAAAATTATTTTAGTATTATTGCAATACTATTATAGTTTTATTTATATATTGAGTTTTTATATTTTCTGTTTTCATTTTAATTTAACTGGTAGTTACAAATTTAGTCATTTTGTTGTGTGTTATTGCCATATATATTTCCCATATATCTATATAACTAGCTGAAATAATAAAAAAAAGATTTAATTTTATTACAGTTAACATTTATTTTATTTTATTACAAGTAATAAAAATGACTAATGAAAAACGAACTAAATAAATAAACAAATAAATAAAAAGACCATCAGGGCATGTTATTCTAAAGAAAATAAGGATGTTTTTATAATCTGTCATCAATGTAATAACTTGCATCCTCCCCTTCCTTGCTTCTTGAGGAGCGGACAGGGAAACAAATTAAGTTTTGTAAAGGAAATGCTTTTAAAAGCTTCCCAAAAAAGACCTTTTTTTGAACCATTTTTCTAGAATAATCATGTAATGGACACATTTTAGGACAAAACTGGAAGATTTCCAGGAAAAAAAAAGTACTTTCTGAGATCAATCCTTCGGTTATGTCCAGATTAGAATGATAAATGTACTACTTTTTTTTTTTACATTCACACATTTAGCAGATGCTTTAATCCAAAGGGGAACAAAGGCAATTTGTCACAGATCCAACAATATTCGCAACATTTTTTTAAAAGAGCAAGTGACCCGGTAAACATTATTCAGTGATCGTCACGTGACTTTATTACATTTCACATTCATTCACATACATTCATTCAGTTATTATGATGAAAATAAGACGTTTGTCATTGAATTTTGCATACAGTGTCTTAACTTTAGGCAGTCTAATCAAGTAATGAGACAAAATATATGTTAAACGTCATGGCTGTTACTTTAACCTCATTGCTCACACTGGTAATAAAAGGTCAGGTTGAGCACGTTATTAAAAAAAACTGATTGAAATCGAATTTAAATAAACATCTTTTTAAATAAAATACCATCAGAAAGCGACTGTGCCATAATACTGAGTTTGTTCCACCGGAGTGTGATTATCAAAAAGGACTTCTGTGAACGTGACTCATCTCAAACCCCCACTGAGAACAATTTTTATCTTCACAGCACAAAATTTTCTCTGGAGTGCCTGTTGCAACCCTTTCTGGGCTCCCAAAACCTCAGAAAGAGAACAGAAACGCATTTCATACGGGCAAATAGTCAAGAAAACAAGTGTTTTTGTATGTGTATCACTAATACTTACAGTATTAAATGCTCTGCAGAATGTCCAGTCCTTCATCAAATCATGTGTGCTTTTATTGATCAGATGCTCCATTTTCACCTGCTGGATGATAAAACAGGTGAAAAACTGAGTGAACTATAGGTGAACTAAATCCATAGAGACCAGAAGAAATGGGCGACATTAACCAATAGAAGTACAGAAATGGCAATTGACATGCGTTTGTTGTAAGCAAGCATTCACCTCTTCAGTTATTCATGAAACACACGGCAGGATTCAGGGAACATGACATGTCACATCAGCACGCTACAATTACAGAAATAGGATTTGCATTAAAGATTAACTACAGACACGCTCGTCACAGGTTAATGGCATTCTGTTCACCACGAACCACTCAAATCACGACCTCTGCTGCTGCTGCATTAATCATGAACTAGTCCTGCTCTGAACGCGCTCTAAACCAACTCTAAATGTTACCGTGGTATTTATTTTTGGCCCCACAAGGACCAAAACGCATTAGTCAAATATTATCTATCAAAAAAGTGCTCATCAACACTCATCTTGGCTATTTCAGCAATGGATTATTTGCACTTACACTAAGATTATTGGAGTATGTTTGAACAGAAATGACTATTTTAGTGTTTTTCCTTCAGAATGTATAATTCAATGTGTTACTTGCCATTTCTTTGTAATTGTGTAATTTACCATTTTTGAGTAAAAAATAGTTTCTACACCAATTTTCAGGGGTTTGTATTCATAAAAAAAGAGTATGTGAAAGAGTCCACACATTATTTAATGATACATCTTTCACAGCTAATATACTACACTGGTGTCACATGACCTACAAGTTCATCTGACCCGAGTTCAAGTTCACCTCTGCTATCATTTTCAATAACAAATTAAAATAAGAGAGGTTATTTTGCATGTTAATGGATTTTTTGTGTAAAACTGCCTTAACATTTGCAGTCCAACATTTTGTAAAATAATTTATGTAATGGAAATGTTTTGGACACAAATCGGAAGATTTCCAAGACAAAAAAAAAGGTTGTGAGTTATGTTCATAATGCAATACAAACATAATACTTGCTATTTTTTAAAGAGTGAGTGAAACAGTAAACATTATTCAATAATTGTCATATGACTTTATACATTTTCATGCTAATTTTCACGGATGTCCACACTGCATTTTTGTTTTTTTCTTAATTTCTTTACTTTTATTTTTTACTTGTTTTCCATTACAAATATCTTAGTCTTTTACATATTAAGTCTTGTTTTCTGCAAAATAAGTGAGTTTGTGCTTTAACAAGAAAAAAAATCTGCCAGCGAGATAAGAAAATTGATCTTAACTTAAACAGAAAACAGTTGTATTGTTCTTGCCCCAATGGCAGACTTTTTTTAAAATCATAAAATCACTTAATTTTGATCCCTTTTTTTCAGAAAACAAGACTGGAGGCATTAAGTAGCATTCCTTCACAAGTAAATTTATTTTGATTTAGGAATTTGTAGATATTTGCAATGGAAAGTCAAAAATACTATGAAGAAGAAACTATTTTCGCAGTGCGGTTATTGTTATAATAAAAGTTATTATAATAAACTTTTTTATATTAACCTTTGATAGTTTAATCAAGTAAAAAGGGAAAAATGTTAAAAGGCTTTAATTTAATTCACTGCTTTAATTGCTATCATTTCTTTCAAGTTTGCATATTTTTATTTAAAAAAAATTAAATGGCAATTTAAATAAATACCTTTTAAAATGAAATATGTGTGCCATAACACACGTTCATCTCACCTATTGTTTCTGTCTCTCCTTGAAGCGTCCTGGCAAGAACGTTGCATATATAATATAATATCCTATTTGCAGTCCAGTCAAATAATGGCTCATGAAACACAAGCAGAACAAATTTCCATGTAAATTATTTGTAAAATCATGACTTTTGAATGAAATCATTTTTATAAATATAGATTTATGAGCAATTTATTGTGCTAATGTTTCAGAAATAATGTCAATGGAGTCCAGAATAATATAACAGCATTTGATGCAGTTTATTTGTGCACTAGAAATGTAAAGATAGTACACAGAGAATCCTGTGGTGAAATGAAAATCTCACCTTGGAAAAAAAACTTTTGCCGATATCTTCGGAGTGAAAAGACACACACATTTCAAATTTCCCACAATCAAAGAGAACCCTAATACACATGTGTGGAGCAAAAATCATGGCTTGGAGTTCTTGTGCACTTAAGTTATTTAAGGAGTTTTAACTCTACACATGTCTCAAATGTATTCAGTCTACCCTACTTATATGTGTCAAAATGCCCATCTTTGCAAGTATCACAAGCATACAGTCATTTAGGTCTTAAATGAAAGCAAGCAGCTGAGAAAGAAAACACATGTGTAACAGTATACTGGATTCGGGCAGCTCTTAAAGTGACAGCAGTCTAGTATTCCTGCTGTCTCTCATTCATGTAAATCAAACAACAAAAGATAGAAAGCCTCTCACTTCTCCTGACTAAATCACTTTTGCAACTTTAATAAGAAGAAATATATGTAATTTACACAGTGAGGACTATGCAGTGTTTTTGATTACTTTTCTTATTTATTTATTGTAGTTTTTGTCCTATTGCTTGTAATTAGTTTCTTATTCTTATTTAATCGCTGCTTGTTTACTTTTCTTCAGTAAGCTTAAGTTTTTTTTTTTTGGTGATATTGACACTGGTGACAAGAATTATGAAACTTCTATGGTAACCAAAATTTTGATTTAATAAAAACCTTATTAAAAGATATATATTATTATCGTGAAATAAAATGACTCATATTGTGATTTTTTTCACTTAAAGAAAAAAAAGAAACAAACAAACAAAAAAAGCTTAATTCTTAATGAATACTTTCATCTTTTTTTCAAGCACAAATATCTGAACATACTTAAAATAAATTTACTTGAGAAGCAAAAACTGTTTTCAGGGAATGCACATATTTTAATTGTTCATTTTCTTAACTTTTAATCATAAACCTTATCAAACATCTACTTACCCCGGTAAATATTTTTCTTGTTGTAAGTTAAATAAACCTCTAAGATATATTTTCTGAAAGCAACCATATTCAAGTTTTGCTTCTTCAGTAATTTTATCCCATTTCCAGGATGATGACTGGAAAGTAAGACCATTTTGTGTTTAGAAAAACAACATTTAAACAAGATCAAGAATGCACTAAATAATTTTACAAAATTTATATTTAAAAAAATTATGTTTATTTTAACTTTCTATTCATCAAAGAATCCTGAAAAAAATTTAAAACATTAAAGAACCAATAGAATAATTGAATCAACTGCATAACAATGCATTAAAACCCCAGATAGATCACGAAAGCAACTGCATAGCAACACCCTCGCAAAAGACTTTTCGGACTAAAAAGGTAAGAAGTTCCCTTTCAGTTGGTCACTCTCGACGTCACATCGGTGATGACCGACGAATTGGGATCTTGCCAGAGAGACCAATCCACTTCGAGTGTAACTAAACGAGCCAATGCACATTGGCATGCGATTACTGCATCCAGCTGCCGCTGATCACAGCGTGAGTATAAGCAGGTGCACCGCATTCATTCATCCTTTTGCTTCGGAGCCGAGCGGTAGTGCATCACTACTGCTCTTTACTTCGGTGTTGCAAAGCAGAGAGCCAGCGAGTGTGGGCGTTAAAACACGGCAGCGGTGGTCACGGTTGCACGGCGGGAACAGAAATCATCATCGTGCAGGCAGCCACACTAGGAGTGTGCGATGGCCAGCTCCCCTGTGTGCATCAGCACAAAAGAGCATTTCTCTAAAAGAGCAACACGGGTGATCACGTCTTTTAAAAGATGTCTTATCACCCGTGCATTTCTGGGTGCGGTCGCTATCTAGCGCCTCGTGACGGTCACGATCGCTGTCTCATGTGTCTGGGCATTGAGCACGCTGAGCAAGCGTTCGTGGACGGTGCATGTTCTATTTGTGGGGACATGACCATCTAAGAGTGGCATGAAAGACTCTGTTGCGTCAAACGTGGCAGGGTCGCTCTGCCGCGATCCAGTGTTCGTCTCGGCAATCAGGGTGGCGCTGCGTCAGAGGTGATTTGAGGATCCCGATGACGGCTTCCCCAGAGGGAGTTCGTCACCCCTCAAGCACTTGCAGCCGGTGGAGCGACCGGAGGGACGTACTGGCTCCTCTAAAGTGTGGAGGGAGCATGCCGTTTCCTTCGGTTCGTGATTCAGTTCGCCCGGCGTCCCCCCAAGTTCAGGGGCATCTGGTTAATTTCAGTCAAGGCTGTTGATGCCCCTGTCTTGCGTGCAGAAATCGCAGTCCTGCTGGACGCCATAGAGCCGGTCCCTCCAGCCGATATGAGGTTGGGGTTTTACAGTCCTTACTTCATTGTGCCCAAGAAAAGCGGTGGGTTATGACCGATCTTGGATCTGCGAGTTTTGAACCGTGCGCTTCACAAGCTGCCGTTCAAGATGTTGATGCAGAAACGCATTTTCGAGTGCATCCGTCCCCAAGATTGGTTTGCAGTGATCGGTTCGCGTTCAAGGGTCAGGCCTTCGGGCTATCCCTGTCGCCTTCCGTCTTCACCAAAGTCGTGGAGGCAGCCCTTATTCCTTTGAGAGAACAGGGGGAGCGCATTCTCAATTATCTCGACAACTGGCTCATACTCGCACAGTCTCGCGATCAGTTGTGCGCACACAGGGACCTGGTGCTCAGACACCTCAGCCCGTTGGGTCTTCGGGTCAACTGGGAAAAGAGCAAACTTGTGCCAACGCAGAGGATCTCTTTTCTCTGCATGGAGTTGGATTCGGTCAGTTAGACATCACGCCTCACCCAAGAACGTGCTCAGTCGGTGCTGAACTGCCTCAAGACTTTATCAGGCAGGACGGCGGTCCCACTGAAATTCTTTCAGAGGCTCCAGGGACATATGGCTGCAGCTGCGGCGGTAGTTCCGCTCGGTCTGCTCCATATGAGACCGCTTCAGCACTGGCTCCAAACAGGTATCCGGGCATGCTGTGGTATGCTCTGGTATTCACGGATGCCTCTGCCACCGGCTGGGGGGCCACGTACAACGGGCATTCTCAGGGGTTTGGACGGGTTCCCAACTGCGTTGGCATATCAATTGCCTCGAGTTGCTAGCAGTATGCCTTGCTCAGAGCAGAAGATGGCCCACTGGATAGTGGATGCCATCACCTTGGCCTACGAAGCTCAAGGTGTGCCCTGCCCGCTCAGGCTGCGTGCTCACTCCACCAGGGGTTTTGCATCGTCCTGGGCACTGGCTCGTGGTCCCTCGCTAGCAGACATTTGTAGAGCACATTGTGTTATTGCTGGGCGACTCCTAACACGTCCGCTAGGTTCTATTGCCTGCGTGTCGAACCGTTTTCCTCCTGTGTTCTCACCTCAAACTGGTAGTGGCACTGAGAGGCCCGGTTCAGAGTCAGCTTGCAGCATCCTGGACGCCTAGTTCTCCAGAGAGTCCCCTGACCAGGCAGACCCTGTCGAGTCCTCCAGCACTCCGGTGGCCAGACGTGGCGGAGCATCCAGCGCCAGGCCTTTCAGCCAATGAAATCCTGAAATCTGGTGTGAGACTAGTGCCCATGTGTGTGACCCGATTGGGATCCCATATGTGTATTCCACGGTACAGTTACTAAGGCCGTGTTTCCCCTGGCAGACCACGTTCTGCCTTCTCTAAAATGATGCAGCCATGAGCCATCTCAGAGACTTCTATGTGCAGTAGGGCCCCTCGGGGTTACTCCACATGAGTAAATGTCACTTAACCCCCTCTAGGAGGAGGTGACTCCGCAGTGTGTCCTCTTCCAAACAGAAGGGCACACTTTCCCAGTGTTATCCAAGTCCTACTGTTGGGTTGCGAGGAACAACTATAGTCGATCTTCTCTGTGTAGAGCCCGGTCCTATCGTCTGCCTTATAGGAAGGATCAGGAGGCCTACACAGGGCACTGGAGGGGGCAGCACCTGTGGCGTGTTGATAGGGATCCCAATTCGTCGGTCATCACCGACGTGACGTCGAGAGTGACCAACTGAAAGGGAACGTCGTCACAGTTGCTGTACCACCGCAGGAGCTGCCGGGTCAATATGTCTTGGCCATAGAGCTTTTTAGACGGATGCCGAGACTTT
>NW_015506524.1:257159-257898 GCF_001515645.1 Sinocyclocheilus grahami
AATATGTCTTGGCCATAGAGCTTTTTAGACGGATGCCGAGACTTTTTAGGTCGGGTAGAATCTGCAATCTCTGAGCCAGTTCGTTAGCTGACTTCCATGGCTGCAACACGCTGCATTTTCCAGCAACCCGGGGGTGTCGAAATACTATTGGGTAAATTGGCAGTGGGCCGAATCACACAGACCAAACGACAACAGACATTCCGACACTGAACACACATTTCAAAAATAGAACAACTGGCTGTAGCATTGTTTTTCAGATAAACAAGTATGTGAACTTAGCATTTCCTAAATATCTGCAAATATATTATAGTATTTTTATGCTTTCATAGAGTTAAAAAAATATATAAAATACATACAGCACCTTTAAGCACCACAATGCGGGATTAATGCTGCAAACAACTGGCTAAAAATCGATGCTTTCTAAACTATAAGTGTGAAACGTTCCTATTCTCAGATTTAAAAGTGGGGTTTAGAATAATAATAACCCGGGTTTAAGTGCAGTGTGAAAACACTTATGTGTTTTACTGTATAGTTTGCATGACAACCGCTTCCGCAGAAATCAATTACAAGAATATCCCAGCGTGAAGCGCAACCGGACCCGTTCCCACATACCAGAACTAGAGCCGCTTCCCAGCGGACTTGGCTCACATGGACGCATGCAGCGTGTGCCAGGAATGGCACGCATGCACTCCATCAGTAACGTAATCCAGCCTTCAGCTCACACACACACACACACACA
>NW_015506524.1:258039-258588 GCF_001515645.1 Sinocyclocheilus grahami
TCAGAGAGCTGGCAGGAACTCACCACATTGTGCTAAATACAATCTGATCACACAAAAACGGTGAAAAATAAATTGCAGGCAGTTTCACTTTTCAGCAGCTCCACCTCAAGGGCTACTGGGAAAGCACTCTGTCGGAGGGTCACGAACGTGCATGTTTGTCTAAAGACTAACAAGGTGGATGATATCCAGGTCTGAAGTAGGACAGCTTTTCACTTTTCCCATCGAGTCCGTGGAGGCTTTTGTGTGGATTAGTGGGGGTTTATGGGTAGAATTTCAGAGGATATTTTGAACCCAATATGAACATCCTGTTAGCTAATTGTAATGTGGCACTATGTTTGTTCACTGCATGCTTTATGAAAGTAAGCCAGATTTATTGTTGGATTTACTGTTCAAACCAGCAGATATAGAGATCACCCTAAATATGACGTGTGGGTCACTCCTTTAATCCAAATCTGTGGGAGTGTTTAGACTGTTGTTTAGTCTTAATCTCTCAACCGGGGGCCTGGAGCCACTAGGGGGCCTCAGAACACTTCTAAGGGACTGTTTACA
>NW_015506524.1:258598-259682 GCF_001515645.1 Sinocyclocheilus grahami
TTGCAGATGGATCCGCACGTCTCACGTCTCATCAGCCCCGTAACATATGGTAACCAAAATTTTGATTTAATAAAAACCTTATTAAAAGATATATCATTATCGTGAAATAAAATGACTCGTATTGTGATTTTTTTCACTTAAAGAAAAAGAAACAAACAAACAAAAAAAGCTTAATTCTTAATGAATACTTTCATCTTTTTTTCAAGCACAAATATCTGAACATACTTAAAATAAATTTACTTGAGAAGCAAAAACTGTTTTCAGGGAATGCACATATTTTAATTGTTCATTTTCTTAACTTTTAATCATAAACCTTACCAAACATCTACTTACCCCAGTAAATATTTTTCTTGTTGTAAGTTAAATAAACCTCTAAGATATATTTTCTGAAAGCAACCATATTCAAGTTTTGCTTCTTCAGTAATTTTATCCCATTTCCAGGATGATGACTGGAAAGTAAGACCATTTTGTGTTTAGAAAAACAACATTTAAACAAGAAAATAATTTAACCACATCTCTAAATACTAATCTTGGCAAGAATATGACATATTATTGTGGAACTCATTGTACGAGGCCCCAATTATATAATACAATGTGGCTTTTATGAATATTATAATAATAATAATGGCATTCCCTGCAAAGGGCACGAAGCTGAGTAAATGAGTGAATTATAGAGAAAGACACCGTGTTAGTACAGTGAGTAGATCATTATGCAAGCGGCGAGAGAGACACACACGAACTGCACTCGGCCGGTCTGGAGAGCCAGACTGCGCTTCTGTTATTACGACCCTATTTAGAGGGAAGCTTTTAATCTAAGTAAACTGCCCATTGCTCCATTATTAAGAGTGCAGCTCTAATGGGCCGGAATTAAATGATACAGACCTGTAGGAGAGACTGCAGAATGTACGGCGTGATCTTTAGGAGTGACCGGAGAAAATCTGCCCTGGCTAGGTAAATGTAGCACATTAGAGTCCATTTATCCATCAGTGTTATTTACTAGGCGGCTGAACGCTGCTGTGATAATGTAACTGAGGTCTGTGTGCATCTCTGTACCGAAGCTTCCACTGGACTGCATCTGAATGCA
>NW_015506524.1:263693-294929 GCF_001515645.1 Sinocyclocheilus grahami
AAAAAGAAACAAACAAACAAAAAAAGCTTAATTCTTAATGAATACTTTCATCTTTTTTTCAAGCACAAATATCTGAACATACTTAAAATAAATTTACTTGAGAAGCAAAAACTGTTTTCAGGGAATGCACATATTTTAATTGTTCATTTTCTTAACTTTTAATCATAAACCTTACCAAACATCTACTTACCCCAGTAAATATTTTTCTTGTTGTAAGTTAAATAAACCTCTAAGATATATTTTCTGAAAGCAACCATATTCAAGTTTTGCTTCTTCAGTAATTTTATCCCATTTCCAGGATGATGACTGGAAAGTAAGACCATTTTGTGTTTAGAAAAACAACATTTAAACAAGAAAATAATTTAACCACATCTCTAAATACTAATCTTGGCAAGAATATGACATATTATTGTGGAACTCATTGTACGAGGCCCCAATTATATAATACAATGTGGCTTTTATGAATATTATAATAATAATAATGGCATTCCCTGCAAAGGGCACGAAGCTGAGTAAATGAGTGAATTATAGAGAAAGACACCGTGTTAGTACAGTGAGTAGATCATTATGCAAGCGGCGAGAGAGACACACACGAACTGCACTCGGCCGGTCTGGAGAGCCAGACTGCGCTTCTGTTATTACGACCCTATTTAGAGGGAAGCTTTTAATCTAAGTAAACTGCCCATTGCTCCATTATTAAGAGTGCAGCTCTAATGGGCCGGAATTAAATGATACAGACCTGTAGGAGAGACTGCAGAATGTACGGCGTGATCTTTAGGAGTGACCGGAGAAAATCTGCCCTGGCTAGGTAAATGTAGCACATTAGAGTCCATTTATGCATCAGTGTTATTTACTAGGCGGCTGAACGCTGCTGTGATAATGTAACTGAGGTCTGTGTGCATCTCTGTACCGAAGCTTCCACTGGACTGCATCTGAATGCAGACATGCATTGAAGGTTCCTCAAAAGATCTGATCCTGAAAACCTTGAAAAAAGCCCTCAAGTCCTGGTGTCTCACACAGAGCCTGCTAACCCAAACTGTAATGGTTCGGGTAAGTCTTTAATATTTAACATACACTATTGTACACATTTTGGGGGCAGTAAAATTTGTTTTAAGACATTTGTTTTGCAAGAATGCACTAAATAATTTTACAAAATTTATATTTAAAAAAAATTTTTATTTTAACTTTCTATTCATCAAAGAATACTGAAAAAAAATTAAAACATTAAAGAACCAATAGAATAATTGAATCAACTGCATAACAATGCATTAAAACCCCAGATAGATCACGAAAACAACTGCATAGCAACACCCTCGCAAAAGACTTTTCGGACTAAAAAGGTAAGAAGTTCCCTTTCAGTTGGTCACTCTCGACGTCACGTCGGTGATGACCGACGAATTGGGATCTTGCCAGAGAGACCAATCCACTTCGAGTGTAACTAAACGAGCCAATGCACATTGGCATGCGATTACTGCATCCAGCTGCCGCTGATCACAGCGTGAGTATAAGAGGCAGCAGGTGCACCGCATTCATTCATCCTTTCGCTTCGGAGCAGAGCGGTAGTGCATCACTACTGCTCTTTACTTCGGTGTTGCAAAGCAGAGAGCCAGCGAGTGCGGGCGTTACAACACGGCAGCGGTGGTCACGGTCGCACGGCGGGAACAGAAATCATCATCGTGCAGACAGCCACACTAGGAGTGTGCGATGGCCAGCTCCCCTGTGTGCATCAGCACAAAAGAGCATTTCTCTAAAAGAGCAACACGGGTGATCACGTCTTTTAAAAGATGTCTTATCACCCGTGCGTTTCTGGGTGCGGTCGCTATCTAGCGCCTCGTGACGGTCACGATCGCTGTCTCACGTGTCTGGGCATTGAACACGCTGAGCAAGCGTTCATGGACGGTGCATGTTCTATTTGTGGGGACATGACCATCTAAGAGTGGCATGAAAGACTCTGTTACGTCAAACGTGGCAGGGTCGCTCTGCCGCGATCCAGTGTTCGTCTCGGCAATCAGGGTGGTGCTGCGTCCAGTGGAGTCAGAAGTGATTTGAGGATCCCGATGACGGCTTCCCCAGAGGGAGTTCGTCACCCCTCAAGCACTTGCAGCCGGTGGAGCGACCGGAGGGACGTACTGGCTCCTCTAAAGTGTGGAGGGAGCATGCCGTTTCCTTCGGTTCGTGATTCAGTTCGCCTGGCGTCCCCCCAAGTTCAGGGGCATCTGGTTCACTTCAGTCAAGGCTGTTGATGCCCCTGTCTTGCGTGCGGAAATCGCAGTCCTGCTGGACGCCATAGAGCCGGTCCCTCCAGCCGATATGAGGTTGGGGTTTTACAGCCCTTACTTCATTGTGCCCAAGAAAAGCGGTGGGTTATGACCGATCTTGGATCTGCGAGTTTTGAACCGTGCGCTTCACAAGCTGCCGTTCAAGATGTTGATGCAGAAATGCATTTTCGAGTGCATCCGTCCCCAAGATTGGTTTGCAGCGATTGGTTTGCGTTCAAAGGTCAGGCCTTCGGGCTATCCCTGTCGCCTTCCGTCTTCACCAAAGTCGTGGAGGCAGCCCTTATTCCTTTGAGAGAACAGGGGGAGCGCATTCTCAATTATCTCGACGACTGGCTCATACTCGCACAGTCTCGCGATCAGTTGTGCGCACACAGGGACCTGGTGCTCAGACACCTCAGCCCGTTGGGTCTTCGGGTCAACTGGGAAAAGAGCAAACTTGTGCCAACGCAGAGGATCTCTTTTCTCTGCATGGAGTTGGATTCGGTCAGTTAGACATCACGCCTCACCCAAGAACGTGCTCAGTCGGTGCTGAACTGCCTCAAGACTTTATCAGGCAGGACGGCGGTCCCACTGAAATTCTTTCAGAGGCTCCAGGGGCATATGGCTGCAGCTGCGGCGGTAGTTCCGCTCGGTCTGCTCCATATGAGACTGCTTCAGCACTGGCTCCAAACAGGTATCCAAACAGGTATCCAGGCATGCTGTGGTATGCTCTGGTATTCACGGATGCCTCGGCCACCGGCTGGGGGGCCACGTACAACGGGCACGCATTCTCAGGGGTTTGGACGGGTTCCCAACTGCGTTGGCATATCAATTGCCTCGAGTTGCTAGCAGTATGCCTTGCTCAGAGCAGAGGATGGCCCACTGGATAGTGGATGCCATCATCTTGGCCTACGAAGCTCAAGGTGTGCCCTGCCCGCTCAGGCTGCGTGCTCACTCCACCAGGGATGTTGCATCGTCCTGGGCACTGGCTCGTGGTGCCTCGCTAGCAGACATTTGTAGAGCACATTGTGTTATTGCTGGGCGACTCCTAACACGTCCGCTAGGTTCTATTGCCTGCGTGTCGAACCGTTTTCCTCCTGTGTTCTCACCTCAAACTGGTAGTGGCACTGAGAGGCCCGGTTCAGAGTCAGCTTTCAGCATCCTGGACGCCTAGTTCTCCAGAAAGTCCCCTGACCAGGCAGACCCTGTCGAGTCCTCCAGCACTCCGGCGGCCAGACGTGGCGGAGCATCCAGCGCCAGGCCTTTCAGCCAATGAATTCCTGAAATCTGGTGTGAGACTACTGCCCATGTGTGTGACCCGATTGGGATCCCATATGTGTATTCCACGGTACAGTTACTAAGGCCGTGTTTCCCCTGGCAAACCACGTTCTGCCTTCTCTAAAATGATGCAGCCATGAGCCATCTCAGAGACTTCCATGTGCAGTAGGGCCCCTCGGGGTTACTCCACATGAGTAAATGTCACTTAACCCCCTCTAGGAGGAGGTGACTCCGCAGTGTGTCCTCTTCCAAATAGAAGGGCACACTTTCCCAGTGTTATCCAAGTCCTACTGTTGGGTTGCGAGGAACAACTATAGTCGATCTTCTCTGTGTAGAGCCCGGTCCTATCATCTGCCTTATAGGAAGGATCAGGAGGCCTACACAGGGCACTGGAGGGGGCAGCACCTGTGGCGTGTTGATAGGGATCCCAATTCGTCGGTCATCACCGACGTGACGTCGAGAGTGACCGACTGAAAGGGAACGTCTCAGTTACGTATGTAACCCTCGTTCCATGAAGGAGGGAACAGAGACGTCACGTCTCGTCGTCACAGTTGCTGTACCACCGCAGGAGCTGCCGGGTCACCGGCTCGGCTCCTCAGCGAAAGCATGAATGAATGCGGTGCACCTGCTGCCTCTTATACTCACGCTGTGATCAGCGGCAGCTGGATGAAATAATTGCATGCCAATGTGCACTGGCTCGTTTAGTTACACTAGAAGTGGATTGGTCTCTCTGGCGAGATCCCAATTCGTCGGTCATCACCGACGTGACGTCTCCGTTCCCTCCTTCAGGGAACGAGGGTTACATACGTAACCGAAACGTTCTTACTCCAATTCACGTGTTTCCATCACCATTTTACATTTTTCCCTTCAAACGCATTTGAGGCATTTGATTGGCTATCGATTGCTAAGTATCTAGCCGTAATATACACTGCAGAGGTTAAGGGTGCAGTATCTAGCGGTTACTGTTGCCGGATTGAGGACACATATCAGGAAGGAGCATAACTGACAATGGAGTGCAATGAGCCTTACACTATAAGCAAGGTTGCCAAGTCTGAGGTTTTACCATGAAATTGGGCTACTTTTATAATGTTGCCGTTTTTTTTTTTTTTCGGGTTAAAATGATCCTGGAATGCATTTTTGATGGAGCGGACCCCCGATTCACGAAAACGTGATTGTGCTAGTTTTTAAAGTAATTGGGCTGGTTTTGTTTCACAGACCTGGCAACCCTGACTGTAAACTGATGAGTTGATTTATCAGTATTTTAATATGTCTTGGCCATAGAGCTTTTTAGACGGATGCCGAGACTTTTTAGTACATACATACATACATACATACATACATACATACATACATACATACATACATACATACATACATACAGGTTAAAGATTAAAGAAGCTCTGATGATTGGACGAATGCAGCACGCGACCTGTTTACATAACAGCTCTAGCTTTGTATTATATATATATGTATATATATATTCAATTTAATTTATCATATACTTTAGGTCATTTTAAAAGTATAATTGTTATGGGGAAAAATCATTTCAATTAAAATATTAAGTAATATTTTTATAATGAACTTAATGTGTGTATGAATATATATGTATGTGTGGTTGTGTGTAGTACAACCCTGTAATTACAAATTAAAAATAAAAAGGTAACACTTTATTTTAAGGTGTCCTTGTTACGTTGCATGTACTTACTATTATAATAACACTAAATTATGCATAATTACATGCAAGTAACCCTAAACCAAACCCTAATCATGTAGTTAATGAATATTACTCAGTACTTAAATGTATAATTACACTGTAACAAGGACACCTTAAAATAAAAATAAAAATTAATAATTATTTTATTTAATTGTTTTTACTATATTGCTACTAATAGGTTCAGTTAAAAACAAAAAAAGTATGAAGCATCATCATTATAGCATAATATCTTGAGGGGTCTTCAAATATTGAAATATTGTCCTTAATAATAAGGGACCTTGAAGTCAAAAAGATTGAAAACCACTGGTCTAAAAGACAAAAATATTTAGTTTAATACTGGAGTACTACTTTTCCAACATGTTGCATGTGCACAATCCTATTTTACAGTATTACAGCACACATGCACTATTGTCTCAGTAACAAACCTCATTTAAGGTGGTAATAGAGTTACCCGCATGTGTTATTATTTAGGTAAATAAATACAAAATCATTCAATAACCCCCTAAACTATTCTTAGTCCCAGATTGGCTCTTAATATATGATTACATTTGTTCCAGCCAGATGCCTGCTGTGTCTTATCAGCTGTGCTGTGGGTAAATGAGCTGCATCTGATCATGTGGAGGGTTTCACACTGATTCATGCAGTCATCTGAGCTTCAGGAACCAGAACACCAGCTGATAGATAGATTAAAACACTGCTAAAGATCAAGCAAACTCCATCTGAGCATTCCCTGCACAGGCCGGATGGCTCTATATTTTAGCACTGGATGCAATAAAAGCGAGACGTGTTGTTGTTCCACCGGAACGATTTATGACCGCTTGTCTTGTGAGGCTTTGTGAATATATAGAGAATTAAACTGGATGTTCATGTTTGATCATAACACAGACTGAAACTGAGCAGCTAATGCAAACTGCTACTAAAGACTGTTCTGTCTTTTATACTTAATATGTTTTATTATTATTTTATCAATACTAGAAATTCCATTATAGAAATTCTGGTAAATAATCTTAATGATAATTAGCCCACACATAACACAATTATTTTGTTTCTAAAAAAAAAAAGTACAGTATTAAATAGTTAATAGCAAATATTTATAATTTAATATTTAAGATTATGAATCATTTATTTAAAATATTTGGTGAACTTATAGTGAATTAATTGTATAGCTTACCTTATAAATAATTATTAATTAATTCAAGGATTATATATTAAATTATATTAATAAGTTAAAATAGATCTACATTATACTATTATAATATTAATATAGCCTAATTATAATAAATAATTATAATAATTAGCCCATACTTAATAATCATTATTGTTTATACAAGTATTAACTATTGTAATTTATTTGCAAATATATGATTTATAAGATTATTAAATATATATTAAAAATATATTGTTTATAAGATTTTGTAATTTACAACTTGTGCATTTATTGTATATCACATTCATTTATAAAATATTTATAATTATTAATTTATACAAAAATGTATGTAGTTGCAATAATTCTTAATTTATTTAAAGATGAAATATAACGCATTTATTGCATTTATTGTATTAATCTATACATATTTTTAATTATTCATTCATTTAATAATTAGAGTAGAAATTATGTAAATATAATACATTTTAAAACACATTAATATTAATATACACACACAAGATTGTTTATATGACTCCGAAGGCCAATGCGATATTTTACAAGTGACCATTCTGTCTTTTACATTCAATCTCTGTTCATCTGAAAATCTTCTGTTGATATTACAATTGTCTGGTTATGGTATTTAAATGATGGTACGTTTACTGTGAGGGGAAAACTGAACTGAAATTGAAAATACATGAATAGTAAGTGGCATGCAAATATCATGAATGCATAAATGACAGAAGGAAGATTTATTTAATGAACAGCATCTGCCAATCAGCTTCACTGTGAGAGAACACCGACCATTCACAGCACTGACACCTTTACAGGATAGACGCTTATGAATATTAATTACACTGCTGCAACATCGGAGTCAAATCAAATGTGTGACTTCACAGCGCCACCTACTGGAATATTGACTATCGCAGATGCTAAATGTATTTATAATTGTACAAATTCTACTTTTAATTTGGTTAATGTTACTTGAAATAAAATAAACTTTAACTGAAAAAAAAAATGTTTTTTAAAAACCCTAAACTTGTTTTTCCCCATCTAGCTGCCAGCACAACAGTTCTCATTTTCATTTCATTTCATTTAACTGAAATAAGTCAAACTGTAATTAACAATGTCTAGTTTAAATAATATTAGTAGTATTATTAATGAAAATTAAAATGGCAAAATTCAAAATATTAATAAAAACTATAATGGTATCTCAAGGATACTAAAATAACACTGGTTATGAGCCATATACTTATAGCTGGGAGACTAATATTAAACAAATAAATAAAAGAGAAGAATCCATTTGTGATGTAAACATGATCTAAATAGCCCGCTTTGCTCGGCATTTTCCCACGAGAAGCTCTTGAATTATCCATGAGCTGTTTTCATTATAAGTCCTGACGGAAGAGCTTGTTAGTCCTAATTACATTACACACAAACAAACAGACTGTACTTGAGCTGTTGACTCCAGAGCGCTCATCTGGGATATACTGGATGTCACTTATCAGGAATTCAGTTTATATGTGGGACAAATTCCTCAGACAAAACTGGCCTACAAATAAACTCGGGGAAAATAGGCCGGATTTTTGCATATAACTTTTCCATTTTTTACATGGTCATATTTAATGCTCTGGGTGGTAAGCCGGATGCTTCTGAACTTATGAGAAATTTGTTCTGCAAACATTTTCAGCATGCTAAATACTGAAAACCTAATTCTAGTAAATAATCATAATGATAATAATTAGTCTAAAACATAAAATGATTATTTTGCTTCTAAAAGTATTGCATACACTCTTAAAAATAAAGGTGCTTCAAAAGGTTCTTCAAGCGATGCCATAGAAGAACCATTTTTGGTTCCACAAAGAACCATTCAGTCAAAGGTTCTTTAAAGAACCATCTCTTTCTTACTTTTTTATAATCTGAAGAACCTTCTTTCGCCACAAAGAACCTTTTGTGAAACAGAAAGGTTCTTCAGATGTTAAAGGTTCTTTATGGAACCATTTAGACAAAAAGGTTCTTCTATGGCATTATGAAGCACCTTTATTTTTAAGAGTGTACTTGTAATTTAGTTGCACATATCTATAATTATTTGAAATTATTAATAACTTATTGAAAATATTTTGTCAATTATAGTGCATTAACTACATATTATTATATTCATTATAAACATTTGTAATTTATATATATATATATATATATACTATTGTAATTCTAATAAATAATAATAATACTTAACCAACACATAGATTATTTTGTTTATGAAAGTATTAAACACTCATAATTTGTTTGCAAATATATTTGATTTATTATTTGAAAATAAAAAGGTTATAGTTAATTTATTGTATACATCTTACATTATTAAAAAATATAATTATTAATCATTCAAGAGTTATTAATACATTTAATAATTATACTTTAAACTGCATTAATGTTATAATATGTCATATATAGTATAATATTAATACAGCCTAATTCTAGTAAATAATAATTATAAGACTTAGCCTAGACATGTTTTATAAAAGTATGAAATACCTGTAATTTATAAGCTAATATTTATCATTTATTTACATTTATTTATAATGTAGTACAATTAGTGGATGTATTGTATTAATTCATAAATATGATTATATAATTAGTTCAAGAATAAACGAATACAAAAACATTAAAAATACACATTGTGATAATATTAATATAGAAAATACATACATTAAAATAAATACACATTATGATCATATTAATACAGTCAATAATTCTAGTAAACTATCAGCTTTTACTTAATATACTTTTTTTTTATAAAAGTATTCTTGTAATTGATTTGTAAATATCTAGGCTATAATTCAGTATTTAGAATATTAATTTTAAAATATTGTGTAAATTATATGATACATATACGGATATAATTCTACTATAAACTACACTAATATAATATTAGATATATTTATACATTTAAAAAAACTTCTATTGTTTATGCGACAGTAGTTATCGATGATAACAGGATCACTGTGAGTTATTGTTTTACTGAACGGCTCGGGGTCGCTACTGCTCTCTGCAGAACTCCGATGTTTTCTCCTAGACCACAGCAGCAGTTATTTTAGGACGCCGCTGGAGCTGCTGCTCACCCGGTGGCGCTCGGGCGGGTTTGGAGACGCCTCGGCACCGCGGTGATTGGCACAGACCCGGAGCTGCTGTCAGCCACATCATTATTGATGAGCACTTCAGAGCCACGAGCTTCGCTTTCACATTCTCACACCTCTGACTGACTGACCGTCTCACTCCACTCGAGATTAAGACACGCAACGACACGCAAAGTCACGCAGAGCACAGAGGGAACCTGGAGTCTCCGGTAAGACGCGCAAACGCACAAGCTGAAATGATTCAAGTGTTTATTGCATTTCATTTATGACGGTGTCTTAACTTTTGGTGGTGGATAAATCGGAATATTATTCGCGCGTAGAAGAGTTTGGAATCGTAACGCGTTAAAGTCACTTGAATTACATCGCAAACTCATGACAGGACCAGCCGTTGATGCATATTAAATTCCAAATATCAAAAGATTCGAATCTTTCCCATGTTTGAAATTCAAACTCTTTGTATGTGCATGAACTAATCATTTCTTAAGCATCATGCATTATTTGTTCTAGTGAAATGTGCTCAAGAAATACAAAGCAACCAGTTTAACTGAAAACAATTTAATTGCTACCTTAAAGTTTTCAGTCAAATCATATCGGTGCCTATATTGCTTATTGCAGTTCTTCAGCCTTTAATTTACTTACTGATTCAATTGAAACTCAAAACCGAGTTGTGTAAACGGCAGAAAATATTGTGGCAATTTATATGAATGTCAACAAAGCTGTTGTTGACAAATCCAAAACATGTTTACTGGGTATTTACTAGTCTTCTTCTGCAGTTTCAGTTTAGTAATGTTCATGTTTTCTCACATGCTTTAGGTAATTTCCACATTCTAACTGTTCAATTCTAAATGCTGTCAGTCACATCACTGTTTAAAAAGTCAGTTAAACTGTGATGCAATCTCACTAATGATATTTGGCACACAAATGTTTGCGCCAGTGATTTTGTGCTCTAGGAGGTACTGACAAGAGGAGTAAAAGCATCCTGGAGCGAAGGGTAAAAATAGCGGCGCTGTGACATGAGCAGCACAGGTGCTGAGAAACATCAGCTGAACTTCAGCTCGGTGCAGTTCTCACTCACTTCTAGATCTGGAGCACTATTTACTGGGCTTTTATTGGTAGCATGCTTCACCTGTTGTATAGTACTGGCTTATGGTTTGAAGATTTATATACCTGCTCTTTAAAGATCTGCTGAGCATGTTTACACAGATTTGGCGGCACTATAGGTTCATTTCTGGGGCAGAAATGTGTGCTGCCACAAAAAACTGTGACATCCATCCTGAAGAAGTTCCAGAAAAACAATTATTCAGAGAGTGAAACATACAATTTCTGTTAACAAAACGTTGACATTTGCGCTATATAATATTATAACATAACATAACAAATAATATCTACTTTTCGATGTAAATTATTATATTTGGCACTATGCAATTCTGAAAAAGTAGTTGAAAAGAGAAGTTGAATGAGCCAAAACTGACAAACTGATGTCATACAGATGATTTAAAGGAATAGCTCACCCAAAAATGACAATCAAGTGAATGGGTGCCGTCAGAATGAGCGTCCAAACAGCTCACAAAAAACATCACAATAATCCACACCACTCCAGTCTATCAGTTAACATCTTGTGAAGAGAACATTTGTGTGTCTGTAAAAAACAAATCCATCATTAAAGCGTTTTTAACTTCAAAATGCGAGTCATCTATCCATAATGATGCCTTCTCCAGTGGAAAGTCATCTGGTCTGAATCAGGAGAGAAATCTGCACAGATCAAATGCTGTTTAAAAGCCAAAACAGTCCAAAAGAGATAAAAACAAATATGTGACCTTGGAGCACAAAAGCAGTCTTAAGTCGCTGGGGTATATTTCTAGCAATAGCCAAAGATACATTGTATGGGTCAGAATTATTGATTTTTCTTTTATGCCAAAAATCATTAGGATATAAAGTAAAGATCATGTTCCATGAAGATATTTTGTAAATTTCCTACTGTAAATATATTAAAACTTAATTTTTGATTAGTAATATGCATTGCTAAGAACTTACTTGATTTTTTTCAATATTTAGATTTTTTTGCACCCTCAGATTCCAGATTTTTAAATAGTTGTATCTCGGCCAAATATTGTCCTATTGTCCTAACAAACCATACATCAATGGAAAGCTTATTTATTCAGCTTTCAGATGATGTATAAATCTCAATTTTGAAAAATGGACCCTTATGACTGCTTTTGTGCTCCAGGGTCACATATGTTGGTGAATTTAGATGTGAGAAAACAACACGAGATGGACTTTTTCACTGGAGGAATTATTGACTCAAATAACCCTTTTCAAACAATTTTCAAACAACAATTTTTGGCTGCACTAGGGATCCTTAGTTGGTTGTATGGTTCTTGGGTTTCCTGTTTTTAGCATTTTTAGGTCTGTTGAGGCAACAGTTCATAGATAGTTTTCATTAGAAATTAGATTTAGGTAGTTTCTCGTATATGGCATCAGGCTGTAAAACCCTCTAATTAGAATGATTATTTGTAATAAACGACCCCAGAATGAAGCCTAATTATTTATACAGTATTGCCTCCTGAAAGAGCAGACATATGTTTAACCATTTAATAAAGCCTGCTGTACCACATTTGATACATTTATAAAACCTGTCACACACAATATACTACATACCTTCTGTCATCTGATTGATAGTTTAGACTTTTTACCACTTCACTTTGTCCTTTTGCTGTGAAATCTACTGATGTTGTTAGTAATATTTCAAGATGAACACTTACCGGACTAAAGCAGCATTGGTTTGCTTGATTATCCAGACATTTTTTTTAAAAATCATGTTCAAATGTATGAAATATGATCAATCAGGATTTTGAGGAGCGTTTATTTGTTCCTCTCTCAATCATCACTGTATTGTTCTGAATTGCAATATATGTTTTGATCACAAAAGTAAGCATTTAAATATCTCGACATATTATTGGGAGATACAGAGTGACAAGTATCTGCTATACTGTTATACTGTTATAAAGATATTCTCACTATATCATATTATGTGCCATAAAAGCCTGATGTATTAAATATGATACTCAAAAAACACATGCAAATTTTTTATATTTATATTAAATATCAAAAGTTTCAATACACTGTTCCATTTTAAAAAATGAGATTTTTCGGACTATTATTTCACATGTCAGGTTTTACAGGGTTAAAGTGCTCAAACGCTCCAGTGATTTTGGAATGAGAGTTTAAAGCTTCATTACGATGGTTTGCTGTAGTCAGTAAAACGAGAAAATGCATTGTGTGTTTGTCTGAAGGGGCTTGTTTGTTTATGACACAGTGAAGGTACATTACACACTAATGTGTCTTCAGAGCCTCATCTGCTTTCCCAGAGAGAGAGCGCTTCTGTCCGGATAATGACGATTGATCACTCTTGTGAGCCGTTTGCTTCTTTTACCCATTTCGAGTCAGCAACATCTCTCGCTCTCCTGCATACTGCACACTATGCTGCACACTATTTCTAAAATAGTATTTGCAGGAGTACACATTATGTTTGTAAATTATTCCATTCCTTTTTTACTCACAATTTGTACAGTGTCCCAACTTTTTTGGAATTGGGTTTGTACATGCTTTATTATCATATGATCACATTTCACTGTTTTTTTTTCAGCAAATGGCATCCAGCTATTATGTAACCTTGTGAAAAAGAAGTGTGCTTAATTGTATTTAATATGTACTAAACTGCAACTTAAATAATTAAATGCTTCATAGTCCATTCAGCAGTACACTTTAACCATATTGCAAAGACAACAGAATTATAAAACTACACTCTAAAAAAATGCTTGGTTGTTTCAACCCAACTTTGGGTCAAATATGGACTAACCCAAGTTTTGGGTTAAAAATTTAGTCCATATTTGACCCAAAGCTGGGTTGAAACAACCCAGTATTTTTTTTAGAGTGTACATATAGAGATGTACTTAAGTATGTTAAAAAACACTTTTAAATGAATAAAAATGTAAACTCTAATGCATTATCAATTGTAATTAACATGCAGTTAAGTGTCCAAAATCATTACATTGTTCACACTTATAAAAATAACATTAAAAGTATATTCTTCTAAAGTTATGATTTCCACACTCTAAAAAATGCTGGGTTAAATACAACCCAGTGCTGGGTACTATTTTACCCAGCACTGGGTTGTATTTAACCCAGCATTTTTTAGAGTGCATAATAACTACTCTTTTTAAAGTATGATAAAGCCTGCTCTTTTTAAGGGGTGTTAAAATGCATGCAGAAAGCTGCATATGCACACAATATTCATACTATATACTGCAGAAATTCTGAACATGAGATTCTGACCATAGTCTCTTGTTCTTTGTAAAACAGGTGCCAGTTTGTGTGACCCGTAAAACAAAGAGGCAGCTAAACAAATACAAGCAACATACTCCAAAAATGTAAAGACTCCAATAAAAACCAAAACAGGAGCTTTACAGCCTGATGACAAAAGCTTAAGGTGAAAATATAACTTTTTATTCTCTAGTTCTCTAGAAAAGCATAGATGTACTAGTGCTTGACCCTAGAAACCAAAACACTGATCTGAAGAACCAATAAAAAACCTTGAGTCAAGAACTCTTAAATCTCCAAAGAAACACATACAGTGCGCTACTATTCAAAAGTTTAGGGTTAGTAAGATTTAAAAAATAAAAAGTCTTACTGAGGAAACAGCTTGATCAGGAGCCCATTTCATCACATTTACAGCCAAAATGTGTCTTGATACTAAGAGGGTCCTGTGCTGGAAAGAAGAAGAAGTGTAGAGACACAAAAACATCAGCAACATTTAGGCTGATTAATCATGGTACATGTAATGCTTTGTCAAGAAACCAAACAGCTTGATTTAGATAAACATCCTCAATAATGACTTTACAAAGAAATATTCTGTTTTAGTGTTGGTTTGAGAGTTGATCTGGCATTTTTTAATAAAAAAAACATCCCAACAGAGGGAGCGGAAATTCCAACCATTTCTTTCTGATTCTTAAGGCCGGTTTCTTGAAGCAGGAACATGCTAGATGACAAAATGTCAGGAAACGATCTATTAGTAAGTGAAAAAAGATAAATTATGAAATGTATGAAGTCACACGGACTGAACAAAACCCAACATCCATATTTGTAGGTGTTTGCTGGAGTGTGACTGTCTGCTGCTTTGATTGGTCTGTTGCTTAATGTCCCTTCAGATTATAATTAGCCTACAAAATGTTTTCTACATTAAGTCCTTTAACAAAAATCTACACAATATGGCCAGTACAGATGGTTAATGAACATCATAAGAACATAACATGAAGGCTTTTTCAAAAGCAGTGACAAGAAAGTTGTCAGATAAGTCTAGAAAAATACCAAATTTGCCAAAAATAGAATTTTTTACATTTACAAACAAACAAGTATCCCCAGCCCAGATGAGAAAAAGTAATGCAAAAATAACGTAACACATCACTTTCCATAAAAAGTAACTAAAGCAATTAGTTGCTTTTTAAGGGAGTAATGCAATATTGTAATACATTATTTTTAAAAGTAACTTCGCTATATATTTATAAAATATATTGTATATATGTAGGTATTTGATTAAATGCATTTTAGTAATGTTTTTTTAATGTATTTGTATTTACATTTAGTGATGTATTAGAAGCCATAAACTAGCTCTATACAAATCACAAAATTACAAATTTGATTTGAAGTAAATTATGTCAGTAAAATGTAAATTATGTAATTGAATTGAAAGCCATTGCTTACTAGAAAAAATCTGTAACGGGGCTGACGAGACGTGAGACATGTGGATCCATCTGCAAGCTTTTATTAAAGAGACGTGGTAAACAGGCAGGGTCAAACAATGGCAAACAGGTATATGGCGGGCAAAACACAAGAATAGTCCTAGGGCTAGCGTAGGTCACCGATCGGCAGACAGAATCACAGGGGCGAGACGAGAGGGAAAAATCCAGGAAAACAGGCAAAGATCAGATACCGCAGAACAGGCAAGGCAAAACAAGGAAAACACAGAGACTCGGAAAGGGGTACAGGCTAAACAATACTCAGCCGAGAAAGGTGGTTAGAGTGGATGTTATATAGTGAGTGAGGTGATTAGAAACAGCTGTGTGCAATGAGTGCAAATCAGTGCAGTGTGCAAATCGTGCAAAGAATGATGGGATATGTAGTCCGGGGTGCTATGCAACAGTTTGAGTTGTGCCAGAGTCAAAGTAATGGAAAGGGTGACCTCTGGTGGTGAATAAACGGAAGTCCATGGACCGAATTCATGACAAAAACACTATATTTGTAAAAGTATTAATGTATTTTAATTTAAATGTTTATACACACACATATAAATTATCAATAAATTACAATTTCTTATTTTTATATGTATTTCTTTATGTAAATATAGCCATGAATTAGATTAATACAATTTCATAAATATATAAAGTAATTTAATATATTCACATTTTTATGTTTTTATTTATTGTGAATGCATTGGGAGACTCATTTGACTCACAATGCTTTATGGGAGTGAACAGCTCTTTCATCATGATTGTTTGCCAGATCTATTAAACAGAGATCCTCCAATCAGAATTGTTGTTACAGTATATATCAGTTTCCCTATAGAGAAAACAATGTGATTTTTCCGTCAGAGAGCAGTAGTATGGCGACGGCTCAGCTGTTTGTTGATATGTTTGCAGCTGTAGAGCCGTCTGTCTGCAGACACTCAGCACTGTCTGCGGTCACAGGGACCAACAGAGAGGATCATGGGATTGACACATGACATGAATATGTGTCCAAAAGATGTGTCCAAAAGACTCAAATCAGAGGTGAACATGAACAAGATAACATCTCAAGTCTCATGATCAAAGACTTTGAGTGTGGAGGCAAATTATGAATGACAGAACAACTGATTTCCCTCAAAGAAACTGATAAGATTTGGGCTAGAAAATAATCTGACAGCCTCTTAAGTTCCAGATCAGCTCAGAATTTTCATTGAGAATGCGAATCTGAAATTTGAATTTGAAATTAATTAGAATTCAAAGAAATTCATAACTGTTACTTTTAACAAGAAAAGACTAACTTTGAATGTTGGTTTGACAAATGTTTAATTGAGTAAATTCCTCTTCCTGTCATTCCAAATTCTGTTCCAGTTCAACTTCCTGTGGGTTGAGGCGAATTCAATTCAAATTCACACTAATGATTTGAAAAAGAGGCAATTTTTCAGAATTTTTTTCAACCCGTTTTGAGTGTTGCTAAGCATTGCTAAGCATTGCAAGTAACTGTTTTCTATGCCATTTTATATTGTAAAATGTAATTTATTTTGAGTTGAGTTTTGAGCTCAGAAAAATTCTAAACTAAACCTCAGAAGAGAACAACCGAAGCCCAGAGTGCCACACAAACACATGCTCATTACGTGAAAATCGGCCATGCTAACCAGCTCAAGTAATCTCTGATAGACGAGTACCTCTGCTCACCGCGAGTGAAAATAGCACACGTCTCTCAAACGAATGCAAGGAGGCAGATGCGTAACTGTAACATTCCCGCCGTGTGTCGCATTACTGCCTGTAACATTAACATCCCTGAGGATTATGATTTCAGATCCGTGCACTCATCAACAGTCAGGAATTACAGTGGGATCTGTGATTAGCTCGCGTCGAGGCCGATCACACTGTTTATCTGTGAGCGTTACTCTGCACCTGCTGCATCAGATGACAAACAGCTGAATGACCCAGCTTCACAAAGGGGTCTTTCTAAACACCAAAAATTATTAGGATTTGGATGTTAGTTCACCCATAAATGAAAACTGGCATCAGCTACTTACCCTTATGTCATTCCAAATCTGTGATTTTGTTTTCTTCTGTGAAACACAAAAGAAGATATTTAGCAGAATGTTCAAGTTTCTCTTATTCATACAATAGAAGTGGATAGAAAACATAGTTTAAACTTACCAAACTACCTTAAATTTGCCATAAAAGTCATCCATATGACTTCTGCATGATATTCAAGATGTAAGAGAAAAACCAACACAACAGGAAAATCATAAACAATTTGAATTTCCTTTTTTTTATTCAAATACCCCTCAAAATTTGACACTATTGTTGCTTTTTATTTTAGTTATACTAAAATTCACTTATACACATTTATACAAACTTACAATGCTTCTTCCAAGGCTTATTGTAGTTAACCAAAACTAAAACCATAAAAAAAATCATTACTTGAAAGAAGATAAACTTGATCAACTAAATAATTTTTTTTAATATTTTTTTAATTTTCTCTAACTGTCAATGCAACATTTCTCATTTTCATTTAGTTTAACTTGATGTACTAAAAAAACTAAAACTAAATGATATAGACATATTAAAAAAAAGCAAATAAAATACAAAAACACAAAACAAAATTACTAAAATTAAAATGAAATCAGAAATATATCAATGAAAACTAATTCGAAATATTAATTTAAGCTATATTAGTATCTCAATGACAATAAATTACCCCATGTCATGCCCCCCAAAACAACTGAAATTAAGTTAAAAAAAAACATTTTCTCCTTAAAATTAAACTGGCTATTTCGCTACTGTACCTTTAAGACATTTATACTGTATGCAAATGAGCACTGATAAGATTGACTTGCTTGTTTGTTTTTTTTTCATGTGAAATAAGTAATAAAACTTGCATGTGGCATCACAACCATGATGATTTCTGCACTGCAAAAAAATGATTTGCTTGCTCAGTATTTTTGTCTTGTTTTCCAGTACAAATACCTAAACATTCTTAAATCAAGATACATTTACTAGAGAATTGTTCTCTAGGTGTTGTTTTCTAAAAATGTATCAAAATTATGTGACTATGTTTAAAACAAGAAAAAATATCTGGGGTAAGAAAAAAATATGTTTTCCCTTTAAAATTAAATGTTTTTCTGAACTCATTTGCAGATATTTTTTATTGATGTAAGCCAATCACATTTTTTTTTTATACATTTTTTCAGAAACAAGACCTAAAATCTTAAGCAATTTTGAAATGTATCTTGATTTAGGAATATTTAGATATTTATACCGGAAAAAAAATACTGAGGAAGAAAATATAAATATTAGTGCTGTCAAATGATTAATCGCGATTAATCGCATCCAAAATAAAAGTTTTTGTTTACATAATATATGAGTGTGTACTGTGTATATTTATTATGTATATACAAATACACACACATGCATGCATATATTTCAGAAAAACATGTTACGTTTATATATTAAATATATTTTTATATGATATGAATTATATGAATATAAATATATACATCTAAATACATGTAAATATTTTCAAAATATATGCTGTATGTGTGTGTCTTTATATATACATAATAAACATACACACACATATATTATGTAAACAAAAACTATTATTTTTGCCTGTGATCTGTGTTCAAACTCCCTGTATCAGTTAAACACACGCACACACACACATCTCTCATAGAGGGTCGGGTCGGTTTAATGACTGCTATCTTTAACTGCTATTTATCTAATGGATCTCTAGGGAACAGCTATTTTTCACTCAGCACGTAGAGAAATGATGAGCTGAACGCCTCTATGCTTCCCTCTCTCTCTATCCAACTGACATTTGCATTTGTGCATGGTTTATAAAACAGACTTTTGTTTGTTAAATGCCAAATTGTGTCTTTTTTTATTGATTGATTGATTTTTGCCATATCAGCATTTTCCAAGTAAGCAAACTGTTTTTTTGTTTTCGCATTCAGCGTTAGAGGGTTTATCATTAAAGACCAAATCCTTGACCTTAAATATGAGCAGTAGAAACAGTGATGCTTGACCAACAAACACCACTAATATTATTAAGTTTAATAAAAGAATTGGGAAATTAATAACTAATAGGGAAACACATTAACTTCAATACAGAATGCAGAACTTCTCAACACAACAGCATCTTAAAAATGATAAAGCCACTAGGCATGTAACGATTAACCGCGAGCCGGTTGAAAATCTATTAAAATATGTGACGATTCAAATCGGTTGAGATGCTAAAAAAATCGCGGTAGGATTTTATTAGAGGTAGGATTTTAAGATGGTATTTTTTCTTTTCATCTTGCCTCTGTATAAAGCGTATTAAGGGTGCTTTCACACTTGGTTCGATTGCTTGGTCCAAACCCGAGTTTGGTTGCTCCCCCTCCCCCTGCCCCCGCTGGACTGTGTTCACATTATATTATTTGGGTCCGAACCGCGGTTCGTTTACGTCATCAAGCTGCTGTTTACCCCATTGCTTAGTAACGAAGGCGCAGGAGAAGACGGCAAAATGCGTAGCATTGCTCTCTTCAATTTTATATTTATGCTTTTGAACCATTGGTTTTGTTTGCAAAGCTTCAGTACTTAACGGCACTTACGTCTGCCTTACTGCAAATGCCCTAAAGAACTCTGAAGGTGAACAGAAATGAGATATACAGCTCTCTGCTTGCAGCGCGTCAGTCACGCTCGACAGGAAAGTGAGTGAAACACACACAAACACACATTTTTATCAAATAATACATCATTAATAGCGGTTCACTTCCGTGATTTGGTACGATTGCGTTCACATCAGCAGCGAACCGTACCAGAGTTCACTTGAACCGTACCCCAGACCACCCTTTTAAGCGGACTCGGGTACGGTTCGTGGGTGCACACCCGAGTTCAGAAGACCGCGTTCACATCATCCAAACATACCGAACTCTGACGTCAATCGAACCCGGGTGCGCACCAAAAGTGCTAGTGTGAAAGCACCCTTAAAGTTCACAAGTGCAGCGCTGCTTTGTTTACAGCGGTAACCGAGGAAACGCTTTGAGCGCCACCTGCTGGCAGAGAGTGAATCTGCGTCTCATTCAGCTCGTCTGCTGTTTCTGTTTCATGCAGATATTTTTTATGTCAAACCATTCTGTTTTTGCTTCAAATTTCAAAATTATATAATCTAATTTAGATTAAAAATTGCTCATGCTGCATGTATGCAGCATCTTTTCTTGGATCATGATTAAAATGCAGTGATAGCCTCTAATTTTAAATGGAAAGAGCACAGACAAAGCCTTATTTTGTTTATATGAAGATATTTATTTGATTTGGGGCTTGTTTTAAAATTTCAATTAAGTTTTGTTATTTACATTATATATAAATTTTGTTATTTAGCAGACGCTTTTATCCAAAGCAACTTACAAATGAGGACAATAGAAGCAATCAAAACCAACAAAAGAGCAATGATATGCAAGTGCTATATTAGTATATTATTATAGTGTTATATTTCAATTTCACAAAGAAACGGACAGCATTTTGTCCAAGCAATAATAAAAGGACACATTCAATTTATAATTTTTCTTAAATCTAATTTTGTAAAAAAAAAAATCGTGAATCGAATCGTGAAATCAAAATCGTGAATTGAAGTGAATCGTGAGTTGAGTGAATCGTTACATCCCTAAAAGCCACACATCTGACCTGAATGCTGCAGGTTGTGATCGTGATTGTTTGGCCAGTGCCACTTTGCTAGCTAGCTAGGCTGTGACATCTGTTGACCTTTTCCAGCTACTGCCATCTACAGGTGTTCAAGATGTTCTGCACCTGAAATATTTTAATTGCAGGAAATACACACAAGTAAATACTTGTTGCATGGTTTTAAATATTGGTGCAAAATGGCCATACAAATGATTCAACTTATTCATAATTTTACAGATACAAACTACACTGAATATTATTTGATGTTGCTTTTAAATTATTTGTGAAATTTACTAGCAATTTCTGAGTGAAAATTGTTTCAAAGGCACATGTAAAACACTGAATTACACATTAAAAGTTTTAAAACTTGTTTTAATTCTGCTGTGGTTTAAAAACAAATGTAATTTACACAATTTATGATTTTATTGACACAAGCTAAACTGAAAAAAAATATGGTGTCCACAGAAAATTGCTAGTAAATTTCACAAATTACAAAGAATCAGCAAGTAGCACTGAAATAAACATGACAATTTTAAGTTGAAAGACTTGAAATAGTATTTTCTTTTAAAACTTGCTCCAGTAATGTTTGTTTTACTTACAATACAACAACAACTAAACAAAAAAATAGTTTACACTGGAAAACAAAAACTGGTTTAGGAATTACTTTGAAACAATTTTCACTTAGAAAATGCTTGTAAATTTCACAAATAATTACAAATAACTCACTGAATTAAAAATTTCATTAAAATGTCGTAAAAACCGCTGTTGCAACATTTTGTAAAATGTAAAGACTCCAATAATCTTTTATTTGCAACCTCAAAAAGTCATTTATTGTAGTGTATACATATTACTGTTTTACACATGCAAACCCTGAAAGCCAATACAAAGTTACAATATAAATGCAAATCTAACTGTTCTTGCTTCAGTCTGCAACTAAAGTGTTTCAAATGTGTTTTAAAATGAATTTAATTCTGCTGTGCTTTAAAAACTATTGTGACCGGATTTGGATATGAACTACAGACTGTTGTTATTTGCGTATATGAGAGAGAAACTGGACACTAAAAACTAGGGTTCACTCCTAAATCTCAACACAAACACACACGCACACCGAACATCAGTCATGTGATTTGATGGATGGCCACTGAGGTCAGAGGAGATTCGGAGGTCGCTGCGAGTGCATTTCAGCAAGCCTCAAACGTGGCGTCGGTTTCTCACTCGACATAAATGCGCATCAGTCAGAAATACACCGGATCCAGTATCACAGACGTGTCCACTCTCACATCAGACACTTCACAAGATACATACCGAACTCTGACGTCAATCGAACCCGGGTGCGCACCAAAAGTGCTAGTGTGAAAGCACCCTTAAAGTTCACAAGTGCAGCGCTGCTTTGTTTACAGCGGTAACCGAGGAAACGCTTTGAGCGCCACCTGCTGGCAGAGAGTGAATCTGCGTCTCATTCAGCTCGTCTGCTGTTTCTGTTTCATGCAGATATTTTTTATGTCAAACCATTCTGTTTTTGCTTCAAATTTCAAAATTATATAATCTAATTTAGATTAAAAATTGCTCATGCTGCATGTATGCAGCATCTTTTCTTGGATCATGATTAAAATGCAGTGATAGCCTCTAATTTTAAATGGAAAGAGCACAGACAAAGCCTTATTTTGTTTATATGAAGATATTTATTTGATTTGGGGCTTGTTTTAAAATTTCAATTAAGTTTTGTTATTTACATTATATATAAATTTTGTTATTTAGCAGACGCTTTTATCCAAAGCAACTTACAAATGAGGACAATAGAAGCAATCAAAACCAACAAAAGAGCAGTAATATGCAAGTGCTATATTAGTATATTATTATAGTGTTATATTTCAATTTCACAAAGAAACGGGCAGCATTTTGTCCAAGCAATAATAAAAGGACACATTCAATTTATAATTTTTCTTAAATCTAATTTTGTAAAAAAAAAAATCGTGAATCGAATCGTGAAATCAAAATCGTGAATTGAAGTGAATCGTGAGTTGAGTGAATCGTTACATCCCTAAAAGCCACACATCTGACCTGAATGCTGCAGGTTGTGATCGTGATTGTTTGGCCAGTGCCACTTTGCTAGCTAGCTAGGCTGTGACATCTGTTGACCTTTTCCAGCTACTGCCATCTACAGGTGTTCAAGATGTTCTGCACCTGAAATATTTTAATTGCAGGAAATACACACAAGTAAATACTTGTTGCATGGTTTTAAATATTGGTGCAAAATGGCCATACAAATGATTCAACTTATTCATAATTTTACAGATACAAACTACACTGAATATTATTTGATGTTGCTTTTAAATTATTTGTGAAATTTACTAGCAATTTCTGAGTGAAAATTGTTTCAAAGGCACATGTAAAACACTGAATTACACATTAAAAGTTTTAAAACTTGTTTTAATTCTGCTGTGGTTTAAAAACAAATGTAATTTACACAATTTATGATTTTATTGACACAAGCTAAACTGAAAAAAAATATGGTGTCCACAGAAAATTGCTAGTAAATTTCACAAATTACAAAGAATCAGCAAGTAGCACTGAAATAAACATGACAATTTTAAGTTGAAAGGCTTGAAATAGTATTTTCTTTTAAAACTTGCTCCAGTAATGTTTGTTTTACTTACAATACAACAACAACTAAACAAAAAAATAGTTTACACTGGAAAACAAAAACTGGTTTAGGAATTACTTTGAAACAATTTTCACTTAGAAAATGCTTGTAAATTTCACAAATAATTACAAATAACTCACTGAATTAAAAATTTCATTAAAATGTCGTAAAAACCGCTGTTGCAACATTTTGTAAAATGTAAAGACTCCAATAATCTTTTATTTGCAACCTCAAAAAGTCATTTATTGTAGTGTATACATATTACTGTTTTACACATGCAAACCCTGAAAGCCAATACAAAGTTACAATATAAATGCAAATCTAACTGTTCTTGCTTCAGTCTGCAACTAAAGTGTTTCAAATGTGTTTTAAAATGAATTTAATTCTGCTGTGCTTTAAAAACTATTGTGACCGGATTTGGATATGAACTACAGACTGTTGTTATTTGCGTATATGAGAGAGAAACTGGACACTAAAAACTAGGGTTCACTCCTAAATCTCAACACAAACACACACGCACACCGAACATCAGTCATGTGATTTGATGGATGGCCACTGAGGTCAGAGGAGATTCGGAGGTCGCTGCGAGTGCATTTCAGCAAGCCTCAAACGTGGCGTCGGTTTCTCACTCGACATAAATGCGCATCAGTCAGAAATACACCGGATCCAGTATCACAGACGTGTCCACTCTCACATCAGACACTTCACAAGATACACTTCAAGACACTGATTCAAACATGTTATGTCAGTATTTATTAAAAGTACACTATTATTATTCATTTTTTTGTAAGAAATTATCGAAAAACTGTTTAAAACTGGAATCTGGCCTTACCAAGAGTCATTCAAAAGCAGTCAAAACTAAACAAAACTTTAACTAATAGACATCACCATATTTTACCATTAAATATACAAGTGAGGCATTGTCTTAATGAAAATGCACTAATTTGCATCCATTTCCTGAACATAAATCTGAACACTGGATTAAGCCAGGTTCACAATTCTTGCTTAATTTTGTTGACATATTAGAGTTGAATATTTTTATAGAGGGGATTCTAAATATCTCTTTTTGTCACTTTAATACTGTCAATAGAAAGGAAAATATATATATTTTCAGCACATTTTAAGAATAAAATGTTATATAAATCAGTACAAATGATATCTGAACAAACCCCACGGTAAAAACCTTCAGAATACTGCTAGGAATAAAACTGCTAAGTTTGGTGTTTGTAAGTGCTGCTGAAGTGGAGAAAAAACTCTTTAAAGATATGAATCGTAATTGAAATCTACAGGCACAAATAGATAAAGTGTAATAAAATAAATATTTAAAGTGCATGTTCTTTCCACTAAAAAGAAGACATGAAAGAAGAAAGTAAAATAACCCAATTTCTAAAATTTGACCAGTGCATTAAAAAATGGCTTTGTCTGTATAGTGTATTGTCTTAAAATAGCGTGCACTGATGAATCGTTCCTAATAGAAAGGAAATAGACCATTTTTATTTCATGTTGACATTAAATTAGTTTCTTGCACAAAGTTTTCTGAAAAATTCCCTGCGAACGAGAGCAAGATGCGTGTTTCTGATTCATTTGGCTCCTGTCACTTGGGTACTTGTCCTTAAATGGCATATGTATGTGTGTGCACACTTAAGCCCACTGGACAGTAGGAATGTCCATTAACCCTGCGGTCCGTCACTGCTGAAACAGCAGCGGCTAAATCCAGATCCACAGACTAAAGGGCCGGATTTGAGGGTCAGAGAAACTGAAAACTCCCCCTGGACAGTCTCACAATCTACCAGCCCACACCTGTCTGTCTGTCTGTCTGTTACACTCACAACCTTCAATTCAGCAAGTTTGAGCTGAACATTTTCTTTTGTTAACTAAAAACTGGCTGTATGTTTCCTTAAGAACCAGGATCTATAGCATACCAGAGATGCATTTGTGTAAAGACATTTAATGTAACATTACATTAGGATTTCTATTTCAAATAAATGCTGTTCTTTTGAACTTTCTATTCATCAAAGAATCTTGAAAGATAATATGTGACCCTGGAGCACAAAAGCAGTCTTAAGTCGCTGGGGTATATTTGTAGCAATAGACAAAAATACATTGTATGGGTCAAAATAAGCGATTTTTCTTTTATGCCAAAAATCATTAGGATATTAAGTAAAGATTATGTTCCATGAAGATATTTTGTAAATTTCCTACCATAAATTTATCAAAATTGATTTTTGATAAGTAATATGCATTGCTAAGAACTTCATTTGAACAACTTTAAAGGCGATTTTCTCAATATTTAGATTTTTTTGCACCCTCAGATTCCAGATTTTCAAATAGCTGTATCTTGGCCAAATATTGTCCTATCATAACAAACCATACATCAATGGAAAGCTTATTTATTCCGCTATTAGATATATAAATATATAAATATCAAAACATTGACCCTTAGGACTGGTTTTGTGGTCCAGGGTCACAAATGAATCACAGTTTGCACAACAATATGAAGCAGCACAACTGTTTTCAACATTGATAATATCAGAAATGTTTCTTGAGCAGCAAATCAGCATATTAGAATGATTTCTGAAGATCATGTGACTGAAGACTGGAGTAATGATGCTGAAATAAATTTAGCACTGATCACATAAACTACATTTTAGTATACTCACATAGAAAACTGTTATTCTATATAGTAATAATATTTCACAATATTGTATTTTTGATCAAATAGATGCAGCCTTAGTGAGACTAATTAAAAACGTTACCAACCCCAAACATTTAAACACTAATGTAAATGTCAGAATAATATTTTTTTAATAAATAAACTTATAAAATACTATCAATATTATAATATTTTTATTTTGCTCTGTATAATTTTCATGAACTGCGACTGTATGCGTGTTCTTACAGAATCCTGAGTCCCTGGACTCGTCGATCCAGAGCTGTCTGTCTGCCCTCTACCCACCGTTTGAGGTCACGGCCTCTACTGTCCTCAGCCAGCTCTTCCAGGTCATCGAGGGTTGTTACCACGGAGACGCCCTCCAGTGTCTGACCGACTTCCTCATCCCTGCCAGACACCTTCTGGAGAGCGTGCAGCAGGAGGCCTGTGTGAGTGTGAGAAAAACCATACATAAATGACCAGTCAAACTAGCAATGAGCGACTAGTGAAGGAAAACGTGTTTAAAATCAGTTACAGGGCAAAAATATATGAGTGTTTCTAGGGTCCCTTTTGACCTTCTGAAAATACGGAAAATAAACTCTCTTAAAAGACTCTTCACAGGTTCACACTGGTTTGATTTGTCCAACAGTGAACATGCATGAATCACAAGTGAACGTCATGAACATTAGCCCATCACAGTGCTATTTTCATCACATCTTAAATTATGTATTTATTTAATAACATTCTGTGATGGGAAAGGTATTTTTTAGATATTTTACATAATAAAATAAAATGGCAAACTCTTGCTAGGGCTGATTTTATAGTCAGCATTTTATGTATGTTATATAAAATCAAATAAAATGTTGATATTTTCTGTATAATTTACCAC
Source organism: Sinocyclocheilus grahami (assembly GCF_001515645.1). Taxonomy (NCBI): domain Eukaryota; kingdom Metazoa; phylum Chordata; class Actinopteri; order Cypriniformes; family Cyprinidae; genus Sinocyclocheilus; species Sinocyclocheilus grahami. Next base: position 290,858 of record NW_015506524.1, read on the forward strand.
ATTTTCAGCTTATTCTGTGATGGGAATGATCTTTTCAGACATTTTAAATAATAAAATAAAATGTCAAACTCTTCTAAGGGCTGATTTCATAGCTATCATTTTATCTATTATAAATAAAGCGGATTAATATTTTATTATTTAATATTTAATATTATTTAATATTTTAAAATTTTCAGCATAATGTACCAAAATGTCAGCTCATTCTTTGATGAAAAAGAGCTTTTGGACATTTTAAACAACATAAAATAGTAAACTCTGCTAGGGCTGATTTCATAGCCGTCATTTTATGTATTACAAATAAAATTAAATAATATTTTACATAAATAGTTTACACTTTTTGCACAATTTACAAAAAAAAAGTGATGGAAAATATAATTTTAGACATTTTAATAATAAAATAAAATGGCAAGCTATTGCCAGAGCTGCATACCCAGCATTTCATGCATTACAAATAAAATGTAATAATATTTTGACATTTTTAGCATGATTTACCACATTTTCAGCTTGATTAGAGGAGATAATTAATAAAAAATATATTGTTCATAAGTGATATTTACCTTTGACTTGTTTTCTTGACAGGTCACATATTTAATCTTAAGAGCACACGCTGTTCTCTTCAAATTTAAGAATGAAGATCTGAAATTAGAATAAAAAAGAAATTGTATAAAAGGCATTTTATAATATATATCAAAATACAGTAACAAAATACATGATGAATTCACAGTAAAAAGTTTCAGAGAGACTTTTAAATGTGACCATCATTTAACAAAACTGGGGAGGGGGGTACATTTTAGTAAAAATCAACCCAAGACATAAGTGCTTAAAGTTGAGGAAACACCCTTAAACTTTCTGTTATACATTCATATTACAGTATGTTAATAGAAAAAGTCCATGCAAACAGTATGTAATCTACCCTTATTCTCTTATGATGCTTTCTGATTAATAATAACAAGCAACACTTTGAAATTGACATTAATGTCTGAAAATAGTCAGTAGCACATAGTTGTTAGCAGCAGTGTCATACAGGGACTGTCTGAGCTCAGCTGATCTGAGAAGCGACTGCAGTATATGTCTTTCAGATGGATCATATTGGAGGAGTCATTGAGATAAGTGCTCCAGACCGCCGTCTGACTTTCACTACAGACCACAGTATCTGAGGTCAATTAATGAGTGACTGAGGCAGCCGGCCGTGTGATGTTCATCTGCTCAGCGCAGTGATTATAGGCTGTCTTTGACATCAAGAGCATCACTCCATGCTATTCACTTAATAAACTCTTTTAATAAAGCCCTTTATCAGCCTGATCTTCCACAGATACTCGTCTGAACCACTTCCATGGGCTGCACTTCTTTATTTTCACTTCATAATCCCTATCTATATTAGTAAAAGAAGAACGATCTTAATATAATCTACAGTAATTATTTAATTCTTGGCAGTCAGCATTTCACACTGGAATGTGAACACTTAAAAATGCACTTACATGTGACATTGAGGAATATCAGCTGCACTGGCAAGTCTTATTGCTTTATTAGTTATAAATTAAAAGTTGTTTATACAATGCATGAAAAATTTATTGATACTCATTATATATTTGTAAAAAGTACATAAGACTATCTCATAAAATTGTTTCGATATCACTCTTTTTTTACCCTAATTAAAAAAAAAATTCAACACGGGTGATGCATTCTGGGAAATAAAGTATTCCTCCACCCTGTCTGTCTGTCTGTCTGTCTGTCTGTCTGTCTGTCTGTCTGTCTATCTATCTATCTGTGTAGATGTCTGTCTGTCTGTACATCCTTCCATATGTCAATTCAACACGGGTGATGCATTCTGGGAAATAAAGTATTCCTCCACCCTGTCTGTCTGTCTGTCTGTCTGTCTGTCTGTCTGTCTATCTATCTATCTGTGTAGATGTCTGTCTGTCTGTACATCCTTCCATATGTCCTCCTATATGTCTACATCCATCCATCCATCTAAACCTCAAGGCTTTTTTTTTTAAAAAGGCTTTCATAAAATCAGTTTGACTTGTACTTTACAGTTATAAGAATTTCTTTTATTTATATATAATGAGTTCTTTTGAACGGCTTCTTTAGATTCAAATTCAAATTTGAATTCTGCATCCTTATTGCTGCCAAATTTCTAATTTTAATTTAAATGTAACATTCCAATTGGAATCTAAAAGGGATTCTCAACTGAGTTCTAAATGTCCCCCACTTAAATTGATTTTCTGTGTGTCCCGAACAGGCACCGTACTCTCAGAGGGTGTTCAGGTTTTCCGGGTGGCCTTTGTGTTTACACGATCGCATAGTGATCCAGCTCGCTCCTGTTAACCCTTTGCTGCTCAAACCAGGAGACTTTTACCTGCAGATTGTGCAGTTTGGAAACCAGGCAGCCCGTATTGTGGTCCAGAGCCTTTTGGAGGTGGAGGAGAAACGTGAGCTGGAGGAAACCCCAATACCCGAGACCTCGTACCCCAGCATCTTCACTGAAGCCTGGCTTCGGGAACTCAACGATGGGAGACATGGAACGCCTCTGGCTCGCTGCATAATCAAAACCGAGCAGGGTGTAGTCAAGGTTCCTTGGGAAGAGGTAGCCAATCCTGAATTTGAAGACGATCGGAGGATGGCCTCTTCGTCTACGTCAAACCAACAAGAGTCTTTGAGTTCGTGCCATCCACATACACCTACCCCTTCTAATTTCTCAGTCGAGACGAGGATTTGTCCTGCACGGGATGGTATAGCAGTGTCCTTGTGTTTGGTAGACAACAGCAGTAGTTCCAGACACACTGAAATGGATCCAACTCAGTCTGGGATGCGACCGGTGGGATGGGTGTCTCCAAACACATGGGACAGCAGAAGTTTGGTTAGCAATTGCAAAGATCTAATTGACCTTACCAAAGAAACCCAAGTATACTCACAAACTTGGGCTCAGACTCATACTCCTCTGCTGAGGTCCAACAGTACTACTCGGGAACGTACGGCTTGTGTTCGCACCGTGAGGTTCGCAGAGGAACCCTGTACACCGTGCATGCAAAGAAAACACGGACAAGGGACCAAAGCACAAAAATGTCGATACATTGAACCACAGGAGAAACCTATTAAACCCAAAGAAAGATCTGAGCATCCAAATGAGCCAAGAAGCTTTCACAGACCTGCTCAGGAAAATCCAGCTTGTTGCAGCTCCTCAGAAACAGGTCCATTAGGTAATTCCTCCAGTGAAGGACATAAGGATGAAACACAGAACATTTCTCAGGACAAGATACACTGTTTTACTCCAGCCGTGGTTGGGACGTCTGAGAAGTGCCACATTGTTGTCCAAGGAGAGACAAACGAGGTGGACAGAAGCAGCTACTTTGAAATGATTCCCAGGCTGCATGTGGTTCCAGGGAAGAAGACCACCGCTTTTGGACTTGTGTCTCCAAAGATAAACAGAAGACGACTACCAGCTCAAGGTTTGGATCATTTTGGATCAATCTACTGTATCAATCTATCTATCTATCTATCTATCTATCTATCTATCTATCTATCTATCTATCTATCTATCTATCTATCTATCTATCTATCTATCCACCAATCCACCCACCCGTCCATCCATCTATAAACCCACCCATCAACACACCCATCCATCCTATTTCTATCTTTCATCCATCCATCATTCATAAACCCACCCACCTATCTATCTTTCATCCATCAATCCAGTATCAATCTATCTTTCCATGCATCCATCCTACATTTATCTTTTCATTCATTCATCTTTCCATCCATCCTATATCTCTTTCCATCCATCATCTGTCTTTCCATCCATCCATCCTATACCCATCTCTCTTTCCATTCATGAATCCACCCACCAACATACCCAACCATCCATCCATCCATCCATCCATCCTATATCTATCTTTCCATCTATCCATCTATCTATCTATCCATCCCATCCGTCCAACCCCATCTTGGATATATGAAACCTACCCTCCTATCTATCTTTCAATCCATCCTATATCTATCTATCTATCTATCTATCTATCTATCTATCTATCTATCTATCTATCTATCTATCTATCTATCTATCTGTCCTAAC
>NW_015506524.1:297259-319749 GCF_001515645.1 Sinocyclocheilus grahami
ATCTATCTATCTATCTATCTATCTATCTATCTATCTATCTATCTATCTATCTATCTATCTATCTATCTATCCACCAATCCACCCACCCGTCCATCCATCTATAAACCCACCCATCAACACACCCATCCATCCTATTTCTATCTTTCATCCATCCATCATTCATAAACCCACCCACCTATCTATCTTTCATCCATCAATCCAGTATCAATCTATCTTTCCATGCATCCATCCTACATTTATCTTTTCATTCATTCATCTTTCCATCCATCCTATATCTCTTTCCATCCATCATCTGTCTTTCCATCCATCCATCCTATACCCATCTCTCTTTCCATTCATGAATCCACCCACCAACATACCCAACCATCCATCCATCCATCCATCCATCCTATATCTATCTTTCCATCTATCCATCTATCTATCTATCCATCCCATCCGTCCAACCCCATCTTGGATATATGAAACCTACCCTCCTATCTATCTTTCAATCCATCCTATATCTATCTATCTATCTATCTATCTATCTATCTATCTATCTATCTATCTATCTATCTATCTATCTATCTATCTATCTATCTGTCCTAACATCCATCTTTACAACAATCCATCATCTATTGTTCCATCTATCCATCCTATATCTGCATTTCCATCCATACATCAATCTTTCCATCCATTCATCCATCCTACATCTATCCGTCTTTCCATCCATCCATTCTATATCCATCTACGATGCCATAGAAGAACCTTTTTGTCTAAATGGTTCCATAAAGAACCTTTAACATCTGAAGAACCTTTCTGTTTCACAAAAGGTTCTTTGTGGCGAAAGAAGGTTCTTCAGATTACAAAAAGGTAAGAAAGAGATGGTTCTTTAAAGAACCTTTGACTGAATAGAACCAAAAATGGTTCTTCTATGGCATCGCTTGAAGAACCTTTTGAAGCACCTTTATTTTTAAGAGCTTTCAATCTTTCAATCCATCCTATATCTATCTATCTATCTATCTATCTATCTTTCAATCCATCCTATATCTATCTATCTATCTATCTATCTATCTATCTATCTATCTATCTATCTATCTATCTATCTATCTATCTATCTATCTATCTGTCCTAACATCCATCTTTACAACAATCCATCATCTATTGTTCCATCTATCCATCCTATATCTGCATTTCCATCCATACATCAATCTTTCCATCCATTCATCCATCCTACATCTATCCGTCTTTCCATCCATCCATTCTATATCCATCTACGATGCCATAGAAGAACCTTTTTGTCTAAATGGTTCCATAAAGAACCTTTAACATCTGAAGAACCTTTCTGTTTCACAAAAGGTTCTTTGTGGCGAAAGAAGGTTCTTCAGATTACAAAAAGGTAAGAAAGAGATGGTTCTTTAAAGAACCTTTGACTGAATAGAACCAAAAATGGTTCTTCTATGGCATCGCTTGAAGAACCTTTTGAAGCACCTTTATTTTTAAGAGTGTATCTTTACATCCATCCATGCATTCTACATCTATCTTTATATCCATCCAGACACTTTTCAAAAGACTAACCTAGGAAAAAAGGAGGAAAAGATCAATGTTTGATCAAATATATTCAATATGTTTTATTTAAAGGCAAGTCCTTATGATCTAATGAATCTTATTAGAAGCAAAGCAACATCTTTGATCATGTTTTAATGCATGTTGACTTATTCCTTTGAAGATCTCTCTCAGGACTCAAAAACTCTGTCCTCTCCTCTTGCTGGACCACGGATAAATCTTTCAGACGCATCAGCGCAAGCTGAAACAGAGAGACCACCCTCCAGATCATCCACACCTCCTGCACTTACAGCTGACGGCCTCTTTCACTCAGGAATGATGTGTCTTACAGGTAAACCCCCCCCAATATCTCATTTGAATCCAAATTAAAATCACATGCATTTTTATGCCTTGAAACTGTAGACATCTGGTGTTCTGTCATTTGGTTGTCAGCAAAAGAAAACGATCTAACTGATCTAGCTATATATAATGTCTATTTTTCAAAAAAAATTTAAGTATATTTTAAATGTAAATTTTAATTTTAAATTATATAATTAAAACATAATATATAAAATATAGTCTTTAAATTATTTAAAATTAAACTAATGAAAAAAATTTAAAGTAAATGTATAATTTTGTATTTTAAATTATGAATTTAAATGTAATAAATAAATAAATTTGAATGTATATTCTTGAAATTATATATTTAAAATTAAAAATAAGTGTAAATTTTCTATATATAAAAAATGCACTATATAATATATTGTGTTGGGGCCAGTGAGAATGTTAATTATTGGCCTAGCAAAGCAAGCAGAAACAAATCCTTACTGTTGAGCAATGAAAACTATAGACTAAGAACCCCATGAATAGCATCCCTTTCTTCTCCAATAACATGTTTTTGGAACGAGCCCATGTTGTGTTTTCTATTGAAATTCAATGTCTATATACTGTACAAGGCAAGCGAAAACAGATGATCCCAGACTGCAGTAATGAAAGCATTAGCCACTTTGTCATGGTCTGTCCGTCTGACCTCATCTGCCTCCTGCAGGGGGCCAGGACCGTTCAGGCCGAGCAGTGGTGGAGATTTATGGAGATCATCAGGTCTGGGCTTCTGCACCCATTTCAAGCCAGGAGATCTGCAAACTACTGCTGTACTTTCACACCATCACCAGGTACAACAACTGCCTTACAAACACACCAGAGATGTTCACTGCTGAAAGACTGATGTATGTTATTTTTAGGAAAGAAAAAGATCTAGGGATGACGGTGGTGTTTAATGCACGGAAGAAGCCACCACATCCAAAGATCACCAAAGCTCTCCTCACGCTCCAGGTGTGTGTGTGTGTGTTTGGGTTAAAACTGCAGCTTGAAAACCTCTTTCGGCACTAAATCTTGAGCGTTTGTCCACAGGAGCTCGATCCTCATGCTGTGCATTGGGTTCTGCTGCTGCTGAATAAGGACAACAGCCACAGTCATGAGAAAAGGCCCGGCGTTACGGTCAGGAGAGCTGAGAACTGCACACATACACCTGGCTTCACTGCTTTTCTGTATAATATTGTTGTGCATGCAAATCTCTAACAGACTTTGATCTTCTCAACCCTCTGCAGATGGAAACTGTGACATCACTTAAGGCTCTGTATAAAATAGTGGATGCCAGTCAGCTGACTGCGGCTCTACACGGATCCTTCCAGTACAATCACTGTGACTGGCTACAGATCCATCAGGTACATTATTGGGCAAGCAATCTGATCCCTACCAGCATTATTAATAAAATAAATATTTTTAATAAATATATATATAATTATTATTTTTTTATTAATTTAAATTTGTACCATATTATATTAATACATATTACATATTAAATTGTTCTATTTTAAAATAATTTTTTAATATTTAATAATAATCGTATTATATTATAAATTTGATTATACTATTGTTATTATTATTATATTTAAATTTTATATTATAAATATAACTTTATATTATGAATGATATTATTATATTATTTTATATTCTCAATTATATTATTATATTAAATAATACAAGATTATAATTGATCATATATTACTATATATTTAAAAATATATACTATAATATTTAATAGTACAATGTTGATGTTTATTTATTCATATATTTTTATATCTTGATTTATTATTATATTTAATAATATTTCATTCAATTACAATGAAACATTTTACAATTATAAATTTTTATGTTACAGAAACTGTATCCATTTGTGTCAGATCTTCAGGAGGCATCTGCTCTGCTATCAGGAGCCATAAAGAAACTGGAAGGTGTTCATAAGATCGACACAGTGCAGGTAATTAAACATTTTTCTCTGCTCTTGTTCTGTCTTAAACCAACCTCCCACCTCCAATCAAAATTATTTATAAATAAAAGCATGCTGTTCTTATGTAAAGATGATGCACAGACCTCTATGAATATGTAAAATGGCATCGTGTGTGAATCAGGATGTGCAGCAGTGCATTGAGGAGCAGGGAGCTCTAATGAAGGATGTGCTGGAAGACGCACGATTGGTCAGATTGCAAAGGGGAGGCGGAGCCATGCTGGCGAGGCTGAGGAGGGAAACTGAAGTGAGGTCACCAGACTGTGAAAAAAGCCGGTAAACACCAACATGTCAGCTTCAAACACATTCTACTGATCTTACAGATAATACTGAAGGGACATGATACAGTAAATCATCTGTGTTTTCCCGCAGTGAGGTGATCGACACAGTCACACACCTGTACAACACCATGGAGGAGCAGGTGCACATCCTGGCCAGGAAGTCCAATATGTCCCTGCAGCACCTGGACTTCCTGTTACAGCTCAGAGAGATGGAGTCCAGGTTTGCAAAGGTAGAGAGCTGTAAGCAAAAGACAATTAAAAAAGTTTGAAATAATTTTTGTTAAAATAGGTTTTACTTGTACTTTAAAGACAAAACGTCTGAGGCTTTGAAAGAAGTCTCTTCTGCTCACCAAGGCTGCATTTATTTGACCAAAAATACAGTAAAAACAGGAATATTGTGAAATATTATTACAATTTAAAATAACAGTTTTCTATGTTAATATATTAAAAACTGTAATTTATTTCTGTGATGCGCAGCTGAATTTTCAGCATCATTCCTCCAGTCTTCAGTGTCACATGATCCTCCAGAAATCATTCTAATATGCTGATTTGCTGCTCAAGAAACATTTTTGCTTCATATTTTTGTGAAAACCGTGTTACGTGTTTTTTTAGGATTCTTTGAAAAATAGAAACTTGAAAAGAACAGCATTTATTTATTAAAGAAAACGTTTGTAACATAAATATCTTTCCTGTTACTTTTGATAAATGTATTATAATATTATTGTATTACAGATCATATTTATTATTATATAAATATTTATACAATATTATTATTATTATTATATTTGAATTAACAAATTATTTATAAATAATAACAATTATTTTCTATTACATTTAATGGTATAATATTATAATTGATTGTATATTAAATGTAATTATATTTAAAAAATAACATTGTAATATTTATTATAAAATATTACAGTACAAATGTCCTTACTGTTTTACATGAGTCTTTGCTGAATAAAAGCATTAATTTCTAACAACAACAACAAAAATCTGACCCCAGACTTTTGAACTCTAGTATACATTGGTCTTTTGCATTCAGATGCACTGAGTTCAGAAAGCGTATCTCTCTGTAGATTAAGGACTGGTTTGACACAGAAGGAGAAACGCGGCTCCTGCAGGCTGAATCTGTGGAAGACTGCAGTGAACGAATCCAGCAAACACTGCAGAGTTTCAAAGCTTTTCTCTCCGAAGCAAACGTAAGTGAAAGTGAAGGAAATTTATGGTGAGCCACTACATAAGTGACTTCAAATATGTAAAGATTGAACCTCAACTTTGGCATCAAAATCATTAAGTGGCAAAAAATCTGTAGTGTTTAACCTTGTGGCAAAAGTTATCTTGTAACATGTTTCTGGTTCAATATCAGGAGCGAAAGCATCAGGCGATGATGCTGGTGTCAGATGCGGAGAGCGTTCAGGGGCCGAACTATCCCGAGACGGAGGTGTTTCACAGGATGGTGTCTGCATTTAAATCCAGTCTGGCTGACTTTGTGTCGCGGGCCGAGCGCTGCTGTGAAGAGCTGGGCATGATGGTGTACATCTGCCACTTCTGCGAGAGGGTATGGCTTATACTTTAAAGGGGTCATGAACTGCCTTTGTTTTTTATTTTGTACTGTTCTCTAAGGTCCACTTATGTTATCAAGATTTGTACTTCAAAAAACATCATAATTTAGAAGTAATAAGCTATTTTCTGTCCAGTTTTTAACCCCCCTCTTCAGAACGCTCTGTTTGAGTAGCTGTGGAGGATTGTAGACTCAGAAGTTAAATCCCACTGCTGTGATTGGCTAACAGTTGTGTATGTTTGACAGCGTACATTCCTCATAGATGGACGCTGCTGTGATTTAGGTTAAAAACGCATAAATAACTCAATACATATCAAACGATCTGTAAAAAAGACACGACGCAAACAGTTACTCACACTTGTGTTGCGACATTACTGTCGGATCCAATATAGTCGGCACAGCATCGTCTTTTAGTTTCAATCTTTGTGAAAATCCCATGTTGAATTGTGCCTTGTTTGTAAACGAATCCACGGTAAAATGAAGTGAACAAAGGACCGAGTTCTTAGTGACCTGGTCTGGAACTTCATTAAAAATAAAGTTAATTCACTCACTTTCCTAACGTTGTGATGGAAGCAGCGATGTAGAATCGGTGGGCGGGGCTAAACAGGCAGCGCTGTAGAATCGGTGGGCGGGGCTAAACAGGCAGCGATGTAGAATCGGTGGGCGGGGCTAAACAGGCAGCGATGCAGAATCGGTGGGCGGGGCTAAACAGGCAATGATGAAGAATCAGTGGGCGGGGCTAAACAGGCAGCGATGTAGAATCGGTGGGCGGGGCTAAACAGGCAGCGATGTAGAATCGGTAGGCGGGGCTAAACAGGCAGTGATGTAAAAGCAGGCGTTGATCTACTTCTGCAGAGGCGGTGCTTATCCACACTATTACATCATAGAGTAGAACATTCCACAAGCTGTGGTTTTGGCTGACTGGCTTCAATATAAGCTGTTTTTAGAGTAACGGCAAAGTTTAGAGTTCTGAAACTTACAGGATGTTTTTATAGTACAATGACCTCTTATATGTCAAAAGATCAAGAGAATTTTGGTTTCCCAGTTCATGACCCCTGTAAATACACCAATTCACAACATTCTTATAACTTATGATCAATGAGTGATTATTGACACCCTACAACTCAGGACGTAATCAGAAATCGATTTTAGCTGCGCTCATGTACATACAATCATTCCTATGAGACTTGAAGGCAAAGAAATACAGCTGTTCAGTCTTTTGAGGTCAGTTTGATATGATTCTCTTTCAGAATTTAAGACTACGAACTGAACAACTCTATAGTCTCCTTATTTAGTGAAACACTGATAATATAAATCATGAAATCATGCTGCCACCTAGTGGAGGGTTATATGCTATAACTAGTCAAGAAGCATAAACTTGCCTTCCTTCAATAATTACATTTGGTCATTTCAGCAGTTCAAGTTATCTTATTTTTTATCCATTTTTTATTTAGGACCCTTTCTTAACTAGAAAGAACATGGCTCCTCAGATTTTCAGCCAAATGGATTTTGAATTCAACTTCCATAAGACCAAAAAATTTATATTTTTTGATTTTGTTGAAATTAGTTCCATGATTACCTTAAGAAAATTAACCATAGTTTTATTATGGTAAACATGTAGTAACAATGTTTTTGGTGTATTAATTACCAGTTTCACTGCAAATACCCTGGTTAAACTATGGTTAGTGTAGCAAAACCGTGGTTCATTTGTGGTCACCATGGTTTAACTATAGTAGGCATGTTTTTTGTTTTTTTTAAATGGTCAATTTCTCGTAAGAGATGTGTTGACATTATTGGGCAACACATTTTTGTCAACATAATCCTCCCTATGTATGAACAAAATCATAATTGTTTTCAGGCATCAGCCGTGGCCAGCGACTGCAGCCGATTTTTAGAACAGGAGCAACACTGCAGTTCTCCAGATGAGGAGCGCTGGACACATCTTCACGCTTACCTGCAGAGATTAGACGAGTTTTCTCCCGAGCACTTCCAGGACGTGAGAGCGCAGGCCAGTTCCAGCTCCAGAGCTCTGCAGGTGTGGAACCCTGCCTGGATCCACTGCCAGGAGGTCCGGCGACAGCTGGAGGAGAGACTGGCGCTTCTGGAAGGAGCTCAAACCGCCGCTGGACGTCACTCTGATTGGCCCGAGGTCGTTCCAGGTCAGGATTCACGAAAGTCCATACAAGATAGGGCTGTGTGGTATGACATGGAAGCTTGAAAAAAATAAAATAAAAATGTAAATTGAATAAAAATGTAATTAAAATGGTAATTGCGACATTTTATTTCATAATTCATACTTTTTTTAACTCGTAATTGTGATTTTTTTTCTTTATATTGTGTTTACATCATGCAAACCTGAATTTTTCCTAACTGCAAGTTATAAACTCATAATTACAACTTTCCTCTCCAAATTGTGTTTACGTCATGTATTACATCAGAAATTTTCTCCAAATTCTGAGTTTACATTATGTACTTCACACCTTGTTCCTCAGAACTGCAAGTTATTAACCTGCGATTGCAACTTTTTTCCTCTAAATTCTGCGTTTACATTCTGTAATTCTGACCTTTTTTCTTAGAAATGAGTTATAAACTTGCAATTGCAATAGTTTTCTCCAAATTGTAGGTTTACATCATGTAATTCTGACTTTTTCCCTCAGAATTGAAAGTTCTAAACGTGCAATTGTGACTTTTTAATAACTTTACATTATGAAATTGTGAATTTTTTCTCTGAATTCTGAGTTTATATCATGTAATTCTGAAATGTTTCCTCAGAATTAAGAGTTTTAAAAAAAAATCAGAATTGTGACTTTTTCCTCAGAACTCAGAGATCACATCTTGCAGGGTTTTTTTTGTGACATAATTGTGACTTTTTATGTCTCAGTTAAGACTTCTTTCTCGCAATTGCAAGTTTATATATCAAAATTTGGAATTTAAAAAGTAGGCTAATGGCAATAGGGTAAATAAACTCTCTTCATTCTGACAGAATTTTTTTTTTCTTTAGAAAAGAACAGTATTTATATCATATTTTACCTCTGATACACCACTATGTCCAACTGTCTTTGGGCGCGCACACGGCGTCCGGTGCGTGAGGCATGTACGCGCGGGAAGTGATCTCTCGCGCGTATACGTCACTCATTGTTTACACAGTGCATTTTTTACTCTCATAGATTTTGTTACCATTGCCATGCATTATACGACTGATAGACTGCAACGGTTAAAGTTAAAAATCATCAAATGTGTTCTACTGAAGAAACAAAGTCACCCACATCTTGGATACCCTGTGAGTAAGCAGATAAACATCACATTTTCATTTTTGGGTGAACTATCCCTTTAATATCTTCAGTCATTTAGTTTCTCAAGCAAATGTAGCTTGATTTAAGTTTAGATATTTGTACTGGAAAACAAGGAAAACAAGGGGGAAAAAATTAGGAAAAGGATGGATCTAGATATTTACTTGAGAAGTAAAATGACTTAAGACATTAAGTCTTATTTTCCATAAAAATTATCAAAATGATCAAATAAAGCAATAAGCCCCATGGTTTACAGTGACTTTATAACTGCAAAGGTGCATCGTTAGCCACGACGGGAAGCGGAACTTTTATAAAACGGTTATTCCATATACGTAGTAAGGTTTCACAAAATAAAACAGAGCAAATTAAGTGTAATGATATAAATAAAAACAGTATTCTTCCACCAAACAATGTAGCTCCTCAGAAACAGTTGTGGCTCCAACAAAGTGTTTGCCGAGCAAGTAAAGCAAGTAAACAAAGGTGTATGTTTGTAGAGTAATTTACAACAGCTTCGAACGCGGCTAAACCAATCAGAATCAAGGACCGGAACTCTCCGTTTTATAAATGTTGTTTGTATGTTCTGTATCATGAGTCAAGAATGTTTAGATATTTGTAAAGGAAAACAAGAAAAAAAATACTAAAAATAATTTTTGCAGTGTATTGTGAAATAACATTCTGGTCACATCACCCACCCCAGTACAAGAGGAGCATGGGATTGTGCCCGAGCTGTCGGAGAGCAGGGCGAGTCGGGCGAGAGACAGCATTCACGGCACCGTCACCTGCTTCAACTTCAGATCCAACCACAAAACCCGGAAAGAGGCCAAAACAACTCAGACTGGGAAGGAAATTCCTGCAGACTGCAGCCAGAGAGGCAAAAACGTTGGCAGAAAAGCATCCCAAGAGCAGAAACCCGTCACAGGCTCGAGTGCGGTGGGCTGCCAGTGGTTTCCTTGGCACAACGCAGCCAGCAGAACCAACAGCAAGGGACCCGGGCTCCACATCACAGAGCCCGTCTTCTGCCAGAACTCTCGCCACGGCAGCTTCTGCTCTGAGACGGTCTGTGAAGAGACGGAGGGCGCTAGAGACGTCTCCGTGTTCACAGACAGCTGGAGAACTGATGGAGAAAACATTGCATCCAGCCCAGAAAGCCCAAACAGAAGCATGTGAGTTACACTGTGTCCTTGTGCCCACTGTAGAGACTTAAAGACAACAGGAAATTAGAACGGCTACGGTTTACTTGACTTAAAGAGTTTCTGGTTTAATTATGAACGATTCAACAGTGGGCATTATTCTAAAAGATGAAAACATTTTACTTTTATAATCTTTAATCAAAATGTAACACTTTTTCTCTGCTTTTGAAACACGTTTCACAGTATAGTCAGGTTTATCCAGAATTGTGGATTTTTTTTTATTCATTTAAATCATTAAAAATAAATGTAAAAATTAATAAAACTGTGTAATAATTCAATTGAAATTAAAGTGAATGCATATTTTTTTAATGCATTTCATGTTGTCTTTAAATATACAGATAAATCACTGCGAGTTGAAACTACTTACCTTGAAGATGCACTTTGCATTCTAGCGATTAATATCACTCAAAAGTTTGGAGTCAGTAAGATTTATTTATGTTTTTGATAAACAGCAAGGCTGCATTTATGTGACCCTTTTAAGTGCTTTCTCTGTCAATATATTGTAAAATATAATTTATTCCTGTGATCAAATCTGTATTTTCAGCATCATTACTCCAGTCTTCAGTGTCACATGATCTTCAGAAATCATTCTAACATGCTCATTTGCTGCTCCAGAAACATTTCTGATTATTATCAATGTTGAAAACAGTTGTGCTGCACAATATTTTTGTGGAAACTGATACATTTTATTTTTCATGATTCTGTGATGAATAGAAAGTTCAAAAGAACAGCACGAAATAGAAATCTTCTGTAAAATTAAAAATGTATTTAGTGTAATGTCTTTACTTTTGACCAATTTAATGCATCCTTGCTGAATAAAACTATTAATATTTTTATTTTATTTATTTTTTTATTAATCTTACAGACTCCAAACATTTGAACAGTAGTGTATAACAGGGGGGAAAAAACAAGTCTCAATATTTTTCATGCTATTTCTTTCTCTGTCCAAAAGCTTACACTGATGTCAGAAAGGTAAAGTTACAGTAAAGAGTAAATAGAGGATTGTAAAAGTGGCAGTACCATGTTAAAGTAGTGGTTTCACTACAATTGTAATACAAAAGGTAAACATAATAAGCATAATAATAGATTTCTATAATAATATAATAATTTCTAAAGTAATATTTCCATGGTGATACTTTTCTGAAGTGAAGGCCGTCACAGCTGATATTTCATTATCGATTATTATTATTATAGAAATACTCTTATCTTTATTTCCCTGCAGGAAGCTTCATCGCATCATGGAGGAGCTCCTGCTGACGGAGGTGGAGTACGTCCGCTCTCTCTGCTACATCTTGACTCACTACTTCCCCCTGCTGTCCCGGCCGGACGTCCCGCAGGATCTTCGCGGTCAGCGCGGACGCATCTTCGGTAACCTGGAGAAGCTGTACGACTTCCACTGCCAGCACTTCCAGCAGGAACTGGAGGCCTGTCAGGCAGAACCGCTCGGAGTCGGACGCTGTTTCCTCAATCACGTGAGACAGCACTGTGTTTCGATCATAATCATGCTTTCCGCTTTCATTTTCATCAGAATATCATTTTAACCTTGTACAAATATCTATTAAAACAGAGAGAGAGTTTTGGACTTTACGCCCTTTACAGCAAGAACAAACCCCAGTCTGACGCTCTAATCCAACATCACAGATACTTCAAGGTGAGGAGCCTACAGTTTGTTATACAAAAACATGCATATAAATAAAATACAATTATATTATAGTATATTTTATATTATAATATAGTTTACATTTATGTATTTTTATTTAAATATTATTTAAATGTTAATATATTTAAAATATATATTTCTATAATGTATTATATAATTTATATATTTAAAATATGTTTATTAAAAATATATATTCAAATAAAATACATGGAAAATATAAATATATTTTATATATAAAAATCCTACAATTATTTCTGCATCTGTTGCTATTTCTTCTGAGTTTAATTGAAGTGAATGGGAATGAAATCAAGCCTCTTTTCGTCCAGCGTAAGCAGATGGAGTTGGGTGACAGCATGGATCTCTCGTCGTACCTGCTGAAGCCGGTCCAGAGGATCAGTAAATACAGTCTGCTGCTGCAGGAGATCCTGGACGAATGTGTGCCGGATCAGAGCGGAGAACGAGAGGAGATCCAGGCGGCTCTAGAGGTTGTGCGATTCCAGCTGCGGCACGGGAACGACCTGCTCACTATGGACGCCATCCGTGACTGTGATGTTAGTGGCAAAGCTACAAGATGAATGTTGAATAATCTGTTTAAAAACAAATAAATAAATTGGTCACCATATAGTCATATTTTTTTCTTTGGAACACAAATTTTTGTCTTTTTCTCACAGATCTGAAACTGGCTTTCCAGTTTTTCCATAAATTGAAAATTTTTTGTCATTATGTTTCTTCAGCTGAATCTGAACGAGCAGGGCCAACTGATCCGGCAGGATGAATTCTGGGTAATTTTCCGCAAGAAACGTTCCCTCCGACGAGTGTTTCTCTTCCAAGACGTCATCCTCTTCACCAAGACCAAAAAAAACGACTGTGGAGATGATGTGTACGTTTACAAAATGTCTATCAAGGTATGTGTGTGAGAATATTAATGTTTCTATTCATCAGAGGATCCTGAAAAATCAAATCTATCACGGTTTCCACATAAATAAGAAGCAGCACAACTGTTTCAAACATTGATAATAATAAAAAAAAAAATCTTGAGCATGCAAATCAGCATATTAGAATTATTTCTGAAGGATCGTGTGACACTGAAGACTGGAGTAATGATGCTGAAAATGCAGCTTTGATCACATGAATAAATTATAGTATACTATATATTCAAATAGAAAACACTTATTTTGGGTTGTAATAATATTTCACAAAATCTATCACGGTTTCCACATAAATAAGAAGCAGCACAACTGTTTCAAACATTGATAATAATAAAAAAAAAAATCTTGAGCATGCAAATCAGCATATTAGAATTATTTCTGAAGGATCGTGTGACACTGAAGACTGGAGTAATGATGCTGAAAATGCAGCTTTGATCACATGAATAAATTATAGTATACTATATATTCAAATAGAAAACACTTATTTTGGGTTGTAATAATATTTCACAATATTACTGTTTTTACTGGAGTTTTGGTCAAATAAATGCAGCCTTTGTGAACAGAAGAGACTTCTTTCGAAAACATTTGAAGAAATTAAGACCCTTACAGACCAAAACATTTTTGAACAGTAGTGTATAATAAAAC
Source organism: Sinocyclocheilus grahami (assembly GCF_001515645.1). NCBI lineage: Eukaryota > Metazoa > Chordata > Actinopteri > Cypriniformes > Cyprinidae > Sinocyclocheilus > Sinocyclocheilus grahami. Next base: position 310,687 of record NW_015506524.1, read on the forward strand.
TTGCATATCAAAAAATGCATATCACTAAAAAAAAAAATTTAAATCATACTGACCCCAAATATATATTTGATCTTCACGTTTTCCCTGGTAATCAAACCCATTCATTCAGAGTCAAAACTTACAGAAAACCTTGCAAACAGTCAATAGTCATTTTCTTTTTTCAAATACAGTTATGCTTAAATATTATGTGTTTGTTTAAATTGCACACTTTTTATTTCATTTAAAGTTTGCTTAATGTTTCTCTGTAGACCTGTGAGATAGGAATGACCCACTCTTGCGGGGTGAGCGGCCGCAGTTTTGAGATCTGGTTCAGGAGGAGACGCTCCCAGGACACTTACATCCTACAGGCCGAGACACGGGACGTCAAAGAGGCCTGGACCAGAGACCTGGAGCACATACTGTGGGAACAAGCGCTGAAGAGCAGAGGTCAGAGCATAATACAACAATATATATATATATATAAATATATATATTAAATTAGGCATTTATAGGCAAAGTTTAAATGGTTAGAGGTTACTGTACATGTTGTTTGTGCTTGTATGTGTTTGTAGATCTACAGGACTTGTTGATGTTTGTGTTTCAGAGCTGAGGAGACAGGAGAGGTTGTTCATGGGAATGGGTTGGAAACCTTTTTCCGACATTCAACCTAGAAACGACGCCGTGAATGGTGACGTCACAGGAAGAGGTATTTATCAGCCAATCACAGGCTGACAATTTGCATGCATATAACTGATCTCATGGTATAAACTCAAGGGCGTAGGAACAGTTTGAAAAATATCCTGAAATGCCAGTTATTCTAGTGTATTTACTATGAAAATTAAATTAAAGAATGCATAGTTTTATCAAAGATGACTTCTCTTCTGTTGTCTTTTTTCATCAGGTAGTTTATTTTCTGTCAGAGTCTTGGCACACAAACTTTACCAGGTGTGGCTTGGGTCATGAATATTAATTATATTGGGATTTTACGCCAACTAATCTGCAACTAATTTGCTGAAAGGCAGATAATAGTTAGTGAATGCTAGCTCTAATATGGTTACTGCTTAACACTTGCGCATTTGTTCAACCCAGTCCCAGGCTGACAGAAGCTTCTGCTGGATCTTAAAGAGATCAAATAAATAACCAAAAAATAAAAATTCTGTCATTTACTGACCCTCATGTCATTCCAAACCTGTATGACCTTCTTCTGTGGAACAAAAAAGATATTTGGAAGAATGTTGTTAACTAAACAGTTTTGGGTCCCATTGACTTATAGATGATATACGTATATACTACTGCATGTCCATGAAAAATACTCTACAAGTCAATGGGACCCAAAACTGTTGTGTTACCAACAGCCTTCATGAGTGAATGATTACAGAATTGTTTAATTTTTTGGGTGAACGATCTCTTTAAATCTGTCATTTTACACAGCAACTCTTCACAATTTAATTTAATCCACGCTGCAGCCCAAAAAAAAAACTATGGAAGCCTGTTTCTGCCACAGGAGAAAAAAAGGTATTTAGGACTTTTTTTTCTCACAATAATGACTTATTTTCTCGCAATACTGAGGAAAAATAGCAGAATTGCGATTCACAATGACCTTTTTTATCCTTTGTCAGAAACAAGCTTTCATAAAAATCATCCTTCCTCAAATGCAGACTAATTATGATTATCTTCTAAATGTGAGAACATACAGTATAATAGTTGCTACGCCCCTGAAAAAATTGCCTCTTTTGTAGCTGCTTTAATTTTATTTGACAAAGTAAAGCCCCTTTCAGTCATTACCTGAATTTTCCATTACTTTTCTTCTGACAGAAGTTGTAGGAATACTGAAAAGACCCAACCCCTTGGTGTCTAGCCTTCAAAGGGGCGTGGCTTTGCCACGGCCAGATTCGATTGGCTCTGGCAGCAGCACATCAACCGCAGGCAGCCACTCATCATCCTCGTCTGGGAGGGGCTCCATGTCACCCAGCGTTTTCCAAGGAAAATACGGTAGTAAAAACTCCTACTGGAAAATTAATTGTCTCTGTATAATAAAGGAAAGGCCTGAATAATATACTGTAACATCTCTCTCTGTCCTTTCTTTACAGATTCCTCTACTGAGAACGCAGGTTTGTTTAGCTGTGCGGATCATAATTGCCCCACAAGAAGAAGAGCGTCTGTGTCATCACTGCTTCACCCCAGACCTTCAGCGTGTCAGTCGTCTCCCGCTCATGTTCTTCACTACGGCTCACCTGCCCTGTCCAGGAAGATGCTCAGTCCACAAACAGATGCTCACGGCTCTCTCAAGGTTGAGACATAAACACACGTCAGTTCAAAACCCTGTGAGCTGCCTTTCTAGGCAACATTTCCAGGCAAAGCAATGCTGACTTAAAAGATACCACTTTAAAAAAGCCAGAAAAATGAAGTACATTGTACTGTGTTAGGGCAATACACTGCACTCAGAAACATTGTTTTTTCCCCCCATGCACGGGTCAATTTGAAGATTTTGGGCTATTTGTTTCAGACACGTGGAAAGAAAAATTCCAAAATACACTTTTAAGTGTTTATGTTGACACTTAAAATGAGCAAAAACTAGGGTTTGAGACATAGCTTGATACTGATATTCCATAAGGAAAATAATTAGTTCAGACTGAATGTTAATTACGTTTTTCTGTGTCTACCGCAGTGTCAGTTTCAAGAGCCGATTCGTTCCAAGGCATCAACAGAAGTTTAGCTGTGATTGAGGTGAGTTACAACCAGTGATTCACTAGACACTATATTAATACAGCTCCAAATGATAAAGCTGTATATACAAGTATGTCCAACTTAATCATGCAGTACACTCTCGTAGGGTGATATACTGTATGTAAAGTGAAGTGACATGTGGCCAAGTATGGTTACCCATACTAGGAATTAGTGCTCTGCATTTATCCCATTCAAAGTGCACACACACAGCAGTGAACACACACACACCGTGAACGCACGCCCGGGAGCAGTTGGGGGTTCAGTGCCTTGCTCAAGGGAACCTCAGTCGTGGTATTGAAGGTGGGAGAGAGCGCTGTACATTCACTCCCCCCACCTACAATCCCTGTCGGACCGGAGACTCGAACTCGTAACGTTTGGGTTACGAGTCCGACTCTCTAACCATTAGGCCATGACTTCCCCTACTGTAGGCTACTATATAGCAAATCTCAACTGCTTGATTGCTTGTATCATTGCAAAATGTAACTATATTGTCGCCCAGCTCCAATCTGCTAAATGCAACCATAAGGCATGAAGATATTAAGATATTATAAACACGAACTTCATGATTTTCTGTAAAGCTGCTTTGCATAATGTCTATTGTGAAAAGCACTATACAAATACATTTTACTTGACTAGTACCTGCTCTATAAATGGAATCATTAAGTATGTGCAAACATTAAATATATGCAGTTGATAAATTGCGTATTTTCTGAATGATACTAATGATGCAACATTTCCACAGGTATGCTTACATCTCTCCAGAAGAAGTTCACTGATGTCAGATCAGGTTATTGGATGCTCCTCCAACCAGTTAAATCTACAGGAAACTCATGTCAGATGCCACTGTTTGGATTCACCTGATGAAGAACAAACCAGAACAGAACAGATTTTAGATTTTTGTTTGAATAAATGCAGTGGGAAAGAATAAAGAACATAAAACAAGATGATATTGACCAGATCTGAGACTGTGGACCAGTTCTTTACTTCCGGTACTGACCATCTGAAAGACGCATGTGAGGACCTACAAGGACGTTTTCCTGGAAAGACAACAGAAATATTCTGTTAAAGCTTTATTGTGCAATTAGTTTGCATGAAACAATATTTCTTGATGAACTGTAAAAATGTATTTTGAAATCAGATGCAATGCATATGCAATGTTTAATATTACAACTCCAGGATATAGACCAATAACCAAATATCTATAATAATTAATGATAATAATAATAATAAATTATGCTCTATTATCATACTTTCTGCTGTAACACTGAAATGTTGTGCTTTGTACATGTATCCAGCTTAAAACCCCCAGTATAGTTTATGAGGTTCAGGGAATTTTGAAAATATATACACACAATTGCTTGAAAAAAATTTTTTTTTTATTATTAAATTGAACTCTCTAAGGATTTTACACAGCATGTGTAAAAGTATTGGACTCTTCATTTTGTGTACTGTAATATACCAGATGTCAGTACCTCAGTGGAGAGAGAAAACTGTATTTTATTATTTAAAAGATTTATAATAAATAAAAGGTCATTATAATTTGTTTTGTGTCTTTCTTTAGAAATATCGACAGTAAGATAAACAAATATGCATTAGCAGCCATACAATTCTGTTATTTAAATCTATTATAGGATTTATTATTTCGATTTTTATATATTTTACGTTTACATCTACTAAAATATTATTATAATTAAAAGAAAATGTAATATTTAACATCTGTGGAATGCTACACTCTAAAAAATACTGGGTATAGAATATACGGTCTGTACAGTATAAAAACCCTTCCGCCTATGGAGAGTCCCCCCTTTTCTCAAAAACAAGTGTGTGTGTGTGTGTGTGTGTGTGTAAAAACAAGCTTTCAAGTTGTTTCAAGTTGCACGCTCAAACACAATGAAATACACATATTTGGCTGCCAATGGGAAAAATAAAAAAGTGTAAATGTATAGTAATGTGCAAAAATAAAATCAGTTTTCATTTTAAATTTTGATCGAATTTTTTTTTTATTTGTTCTGCTTGTCGTTTTTGTGTTTTTGCTTATATTTATTTGTATTCAACTTTAAAAATAACTTTTTAAATATTTTTATTCAATTTGTTGCTGTTTTGTGTCTTAATTTAGATAGACAGGTCAGATGAACATGCATTAGCAGCAATAGAATCCTGTGTTATTTTAGTATTATTTATATACTATAAAAGTCTTTACAATTTTTTTTTTTAATTTGCTTGTTTTTTTAGTTTGTAATTTTTATTTTTAGCACATTTGTTATGTTTATCGTAGTATCGTAGAAGTATATATATATTTAAAATATTTCTACAAAGCTTTATTTTTATTTCAGTTTTAATCATTTCAGTCCTTCAACTTATACTTTAATGTCAACACTGGTCAACACTAATACAATCAACATTGCACAGTTTGCTTTAAACAGCATCTAGTAAATGAATAAACTGATATACAGTGGGTACGGAAAGTATTCAGACCCCCTTAAATTTTTCACTCTTTGTTATATTGCAGCCATTTGCTAAAATCATTTAAGTAATTTTTTTTTCCTCATTAATGTACACACAGCACCCCATATTGACAGAAAAACACAGAATTGTTGACATTTTTGCAGATTTATTAAAAAAGAAAAACTGAAATATCACATGGTCCTAAGTATTCAGACCCTTTGCTCAGTATTTAGTAGAAGCACCCTTTTGATCTAATACAGCCATGAGTCTTTTTGGGAAAGATGCAACAAGTTTTTCACACCTGGATTTGGGGATCCTCTGCCATTCCTCCTTGCAGATCCTCTCCAGTTCTGTCAGGTTGGATGGTAAACGTTGGTGGACAGCCATTTTTAGGTCTCTCCAGAGATGCTCAATTGGGTTTAAGTCAGGGCTCTGGCTGGGCCATTCAAGACCAGTCACAGAGTTGTTGTGAAGCCACTCCTTCGTTATTTTAGCTGTGTGCTTAGGGTCATTGTCTTGTTGGAAGGTAAACCTTCGGTCCTGAGCACGCTGGAGAAGGTTTTCGTCCAGGATATTCCTGTACTTGGCCGCATTCACCTTTCCCTCGATTGCAACCAGTCGTCCTGTCCCTGCAGCTGAAAAACACCCCCACAGCATGATGCTGCCACCACCATGCTTCACTGTTAGTACTGTATTGAACAGGTGATGAGCAGTGCCTGCTTTTCTCCACACATACCGCTTAGAAAAAACGCTTAAGGCCAAAAAGTTCTATCTTGGACTCATCAGACCAGAGAATCTTATTTCTCACCATCTCACAACCCCATGCGGGCTTTCATGTGTCTTGCACCGAGGAGAGGCTTCCGTCGGGCCACTCTGACATAAAGCCCCGACTGGTGGAGGGCTACAGTGATGGTTGACTTTCTACAACTCTCTCCCATCTCCCGACTGCATCTCTGAAGCTCAGCCACAGTGATCTTTGGGTTCTTCTTTACCTCTCTCACCAAGGCTCTTCTCCCCCGATAGCTCAGTTTGGCCAGACGACCAGCTCTAGGAAGGGTTCTGGTCATCCCAAACGTCTTCCATTTAAGGAATGGAGGCCACTGTGCTCTAGGGAACCTTAAGTGCAGCAGATTTTTTTTTTGTAACCTTGGCCAGATCTGTGCCTTGCCACAATTCTGTCTCTCAGCTCTTCAGGCAGTTCCTTTGACCTATATGAGTGTCACAGCAAAGGGTCGGAATACTTAGGACCATGTGATATTTCAGTTTTACTTTTTTAATAAATCTGCAAAAATGTCAACAATTCTGTGTTTTTCTGTCAATATGGGGTGCTGTGTGTACATGAATGAGGAAAAAAATTAACTTAAATGATTTTAGAAAATGGCTGCAATATAACAAAGAGTGAAAAATTTAAGGGGGTCTGAATACTTTCCGTACCCACTGTATGTAAATAAAGTTCTAGTAAACATGCACTTACCCAGAGTGGCTTCTTACCTGATTGTACTACATTCTATAATATGAATTACAAAGCATCTTCACTACAGTAAATGTCCAACCCAATGCCAGAATGAAAGTTCAAAGTTATCTGGTCTTTAATAATGCTCTTTAAACATTAAAAGCACAAAAAATTTAATCTATACAGTACATAATTCTAGTTGGATGTTCCTTTAACATTTTTAAACATACTACTACTAGTTTCAAAACATTCAGAGAACATATAAAGGTAAAATCATAATATTCGTAAATGGAACATTCCCTAATGTTTAAGTTTGCATTATTGGAGTTTTGAACATTCAGAAATAACAGAAACATTACCAAAAAGTTCTTAGAACATATTTTGTTAGCTGAGGGAACAATAAGCACACAAACAACACATCAAGAAACCCCTGAAAGGAAAAACCTGTCAAGAGTTAAAACTGACCAGTGAAAGTGACTCTCTGATTAACAACTTTACAATTGTAAGCAGACATGTACAGGGATTCATATATAGAGAGATCATAATTAATGTGCTTCTACAACCCCACAGAGACTGTTTGTCAGAAATAGACTCATGTAACATGACATGCTGTAATGTGATTTAATGTCATCGGTCATGGAAGACAGTAACTGTCATAAATAAGAGCCAGGGTTCAAAGTCTACAGTGCGTCCCCTGACACCACCGTAACATTAGGACGCAACGCCCGAAATATCTCTCCAGTGACCCCAACACCAGCTGAAGTCACCCAACACGAGTCACACGCCGAGCATTACCGCCGGAGACCATGGACAAAGGTAGGATCTCCTTCATGGCAGCTTTAGAAACAAATAAAAGTGCATTTTTGTGGTGCATTTGCATAATTATTGGGAAAATGCGCAAGAACCTATTAATGGGAAACGCAAAAGCATGGTCAATTCTTTTTGTATATGTGTTTCAATGTAAAGTGTTACATAAATCTGATATCTGAAGCATGCAAAACAGTTTTTTTTGCTTCCAAACAAACCTCAAGGCTGAAATACTGTTCAATTCTCAATACTTTCCTTCTACAATAGCCATCTGCATTGCTGATCTTGCACTATCACTCGTGACTGGTATTTATCCGTTTTATAATATCTACATAGCTTCATAGGTCACAGTGCTAAAGCGTGACTTCGAGCCCTTTTGCATCCGTTTCTAGCCGTGCATGATGTTCCTGTGCGTTGAAAAGCATGCAAACCCATTCATTCTGATTCCTGTCATGTTGGTCAAGAATTTATGGGTCATGTGCCAAAAATAGAAATGCTTAAACAGCAGCATGTTGTGCATGTGTTAACAAGTGCTTTGCCATTGAACATTTCAAAATCATTAAAAAAACAAGTTCTTCCTTAGTAATTATGTCTTTTTTTCCAGCACAAATATCTAAATTACTTTAAATGAAAAATTGTCTTTATGCTTAAAACAAGAGAAAATATCTGCCAGTGGGGTCAGAAAAATAAACTTCATTTAAAGAGAAAACAAATGCATTTTTCTTCCTTAGTAATTATGTCTTTTTTTCCAGCACAAATATCTAAATTACTTTAAATGAAAAATTTTCTTTATGCTTAAAACAGACCCCACTGGCAGACATGTTTTAAGCATAAAGTCACTTCATTTTGATACATTTTTCAGAAAACAAGACTTGTTATCTGATGTCATTTTGCTACTCAAGTAAATATATATTTAAGATGGTTGATTTAAGATTGTTTAGTTATTTATACTGAAAAACATGGTGAACATACTGGGTTAGGAGAAACATCATTTTTTGCAGTATAATTAGCACAAAGCACAAATGACTGCATGTCTCTTCTCTTCACAGTGGTAGAGATTGAACGCATTGATCTGGTGTGTGAGGTGAACAACACGGATCACCACACGCTGCAGAACAGTGTGGACAGACTGATCGTGAGGAGAGGACAGCCGTTCACCATCACGCTACACCTGCGACCGGGAACTCACTTTCAAAATGGGGACAATATCAACTTCATCGCCCAAACAGGTTCCTCAATCACTTCCATCCCATTCAGACTTTACAAATATGAACCATTGGGTACCAAAGCAACCTAACATCACGAGTCTTTGGCAATGCAACAAAATTGGACAGATTTAACTTTTAAGCAAATGAGCGCAGTAACAACCAATGGGAGTGCAGAAAGTGAAGTTAACATGATCCGCCTGGATAGAGGAGTTGAGGGGTCAGAGGTTAGCTGGTTAGTTTCAACTAACTGAAAACAGCTTTTCTATTGATGGCCATTAAATAACTATAGCCACATATTGACAATTTATTATTACATAAAAAAGACAGCATATAAATTGTAAAAATGTATTATATCATACTAGATTTTTCAACATATATATATATATATATATATATATATATATATATATATATATATATATATATATATATATATATATATAT
>NW_015506524.1:319765-345443 GCF_001515645.1 Sinocyclocheilus grahami
ATATATATATATACAGAAAACAAAAATGAATATTTAATTTATTTTAATCATAATTATTATATTTTAGAGGATGTAAATGCATTATTTATTAAATATATATCCAAAGACAAAAGCACAAAAGTTACAATTTTGCATATGCATTGTATAATAATGTAAATAATATATAAATATAACAAATCATTTATTTTAATGACATAAATTATATTTTTGTAGACATAAATGCCATGTATATATGTATGGCATTTACATCTACTACAATATTATTATAATTAAAAGAATGTAGAATGCTATATTTGTATGTGTGTGTGTGTATTAATTTAGGTTAATTATAATGCCGTGTGTGTGTGTGTGTGTGTGTGGCTATATCATCATATCACATATTTGGCTGTCAATGGGAAAAATAAAAAAAAGTGTAAATGTACAGTAACGTGCAAAATAAATAAATAAATAACAACAACAATAATAATAGTTCCTATAGGAATTCACCACTGAGGTCTAACAAGCTTGGGGATGTCAGCTGAAAAAATAATTACATTAATGAAATAGAAATGAAAGCAACTGATAAATCAACATGCATGAAGGGCACTGAGTCATTGTTAATGACTTTGTTAAAATACTTACAATAAATCAGGGCTGGTTTAATTACAGGGCGTTCCATGACAGTGAAGTTACTCTTGTATTTAGAGGATTTACAGTGCTAAGAGGAACGGCAGTTACGCTGCACACATTCATCAGATCATTCACAAGTATATTATTAGAACCATGATGTAAAGGCTTGAAACATGTGCGTCACATTTGAGATACTTGTGTTCATCCATTCATGTCTTTCTGTTGGATTTCAGGTCCCATGCCCTCAGTGGAATATATAAATATAACAAATCATTTATTTTAATGACATAAATTATATTTTTGTAGACATAAATGCCATGTATATATGTATGGCATTTACATCTACTAAAATATTATTATAATTAAAAGAAAATGTAATATTTAACCTCTGTAGAATGCTATATTTGTATGTGTGTGTGTGTGTGTGTGTATTAATTTAGGTTAATTATAATGCCGTGTGTGTGTGTGTGTGTGTGGCTATATCATCATATCACATATTTGGCTGTCAATGGGAAAAATAAAAAAAGTGTAAATGTACAATAACATGTGCAAAATAAATAAATAAATAACAACAACAATAATAATAGTACAACCACAATTCATACCTATAAGAATTCACCACTGAGGTCTAACAAGCTTGGGGATGTCAGCTGAAAAAATAATTACATTAATGAAATAGTTATGAAGCCACTGATAAATCAACATGCATGAAGGGCACTGAGTCATTGTTAATGACTTTGTTAAAATACTTACAATAAATCAGGGCTGGTTTAATTACAGGGCGTTCCATGACAGTGAAGTTACTCTTGTATTTAAAGGATTTACAGTGCTAAGAGGAACGGCAGTTACGCTGCACACATTCATCAGATCATTCACAAGTATATTATTAGAACCATGATGTAAAGGCTTCGAAACATGTGCGTCACATTTGAGATACTTGTGTTCATCCATTCATGTCTTTCTGTTGGATTTCAGGTCCCATGCCCTCAGTGGTAGCACAAACCAAAGCCAAATTCAGCCTCAGCAGATTCATCTCCAGATCGAGCTGGAGTGCCACAGCAGAGACGTCTGACAGCACTGTATCTCTGACCGTGTGCTCGCACCCAAACGCTCCTATTGGAGTCTATAAGCTGATCCTGGATCAGGGAGAAAGAATCGGTCTGGGAGAGTTTGTCCTGCTCTTTAACCCCTGGTGCAAACGTAAGCTGTTCTGTCATTGGTGACTGATAATGAGAAACACTTAAAGGGATAGCTCACTCAAAAATGAAAATTCTGTCATTAATTACTGACCCTCATGTCGTTCCAAACCTGTAAGTCCTTCGTTCATCTTCAGAACACAAATTAAGATATTTTTGATGAAATCCGAGAGCTTTCTGACTCTGCATAGACAGCAACACAACTGACATGTTCAAGGCACAGAAACGCAGTAAGGACTTTGTTAAAACAGTCCATGTGACATCAGTGGTTCAACGTAATTTTATGAAGCTAGGAGAATAATTTATGTGCAGAAAGAAAACAAAAATAACAACTTTATTCAAATTCTTCTCCTCTGCGTCACTCTCATTTTTGGGTGAACTATCCCTTTAAATTAACCGGAACAAACAATCAAAATGACTTGGCTTTATGCATAAATCCTTTTTTTTTTTTTTGCAGTCTGAACAGTGTTAAAACAGGATTTTTGCACACTTGTTTCAGTGTAAACAATCAGATTATTACGTTTTTTGTCATCCTGGGCACAATATGCATAATATATTAGACCGCCCTGCATCATATTTGCTGAATAAAATCCAACAATTGTTTCTTTACTAATGTTGGGGTGCTGATTCAAAAATTTAATTTTTTTAATTATATTTTGTCATTTAAAAATAATAATAATTTGCTTATTTTGTCAAATTATTTGACAATAAATTAAGCAATTGAACATTTAAAAAAAAAGTTTAACATTTGGCTGCTTTTGTTATTTTGCATTTTTGCATTGAAGCTGATACATACAATTTGAAAAAGTAGCAATCTTATTTTGTAAAAAAATATATAAATAAATAAACAAAAAATTAATGGAATTTTTTTTATATATAATTTTTTTTTTTATCTCCGCATCATAAAATCAGGTAATATTACGATGTTTTGCAAACGATCAGAACTTTATAAACCTGTCCACATATTTTTAAAATGATAATGTTAATTTAGACTTAATTCTAACGTTTGTAATCGTAGCATTGCTAATACTGTTTACATTTGTGTTTTTTGTCAGTTGTAAGTTACTTTCGATCAAAATGAACAAAAAACAGATTCAAAATTGAATATATTTTCAATCTGTGCTGGTTGTTTCAGAGGACTCGGTGTATCTGGCGAGTGAAGCTGAGATGGAGGAATACGTCCTCTCTCAGGACGGGCTGATCTACCGCGGGATACCCAAACGTATCACAGTCTTACCATGGACTTTTGGACAGGTTCCACACCTAAAAATATCTCTAGAATTGCTTCACCGTAGCAACATGTTCATGAGAAGCTTCCTCGAGTCATACATTAATTTGCCTTCTTTTAAAACAATCAAGCAGCCAATAAAACGTTCAAACAGTATTCATGCCCAAAGCATCTATGCTTCACTGACATGTTTGGTTTCTGTTTCCACAGTTCGAGCCTGGCATACTGGACATCTGTCTGCAGATTTTAGATGAAAGTCCAAACTATATAAGTGACGCAGCGCTGGACTGTTCTGAGAGGAGGAACCCCGTTTATGTGACTCGAGTCCTCAGTGCCATGGTTAGTTACAGCCCTCAAATATTCCTGAAGTTCTACTAATTTTAAAAGTTATGAGTGTTCTGCTTGATTATCACCAGTCCAAATGTTATTCAATTGAATAAATAAAAACAATTAGAATCTAAAAATGTATGTTTAGATTCAAATCTACTAACTAATTGAGCAAAACTATCAAATTCTGTTTTTTTGAGACTTAAAAAAATAATCTAGTTATATATTTGTCTAGCAGCATAATAACATTATTTTTACATGCATTAAAGGGGTCATAGGATGCTACATGCACTTTTACAAGTAGTTTGAACTGAAATGTGTGTTGGCAGTGTGTGTACACAACCACCCTATAATGATAAAAATCTGGTTAAATGTTTTCCCCTTTCTCAAATCGAGCCGATCTCAGATGCATGTCTATGTGATGTCACACTGACAGGCCCCTCCCACGATAGTTTGACTGACAGTAGCATTTCAGCACAGACTGGACTGGTGTCTTACCTTAGCTCCGCCCTGAGTGAGCTGTCATCAGTCCGCCATTGTTTCACAGATGTAGACAAGAATGACTCCTAACAAGCGAATGAGGTGTTCTGTTGTTGGATCTAAGATGATTATAGCAGTCCTTTTGACAGGGTAAAAAAAGGTGTTTTTTACACTACCATTGAGAAGTTTTAACCAAACTATATTACAGACTTTTCATTAAAGGGGTCCTATTATGCTTTTTCACTTTTTCAACTTTAGTTAGTCTGTAATGTTCCTGTTTGAGCATAAAAAAGATCTGCAAAGTTACAAAGTTCAAAGTCCACTTCAAAAGGAGATATTTTATTTAACAGAAATCACTTTTCAAAAACTACAACGAACGACTCGTTTGGACTACAACGCATATTTTCCGGGATTTGTGATATCACAAATATCGACGAATGGGAAGAGACCTGGTTGAGCTGCACTAGAGAAGGCAACGAGTGTTATCACTATGTCGGAGAGACACGCTAGCTTTCCCAAGACAGATGAACTTAGAGCGGTTACAATCATCCGGGTTTAAATCACGCTCAAATTGATTTGATTTTGACGCAATATTTACACTGAAGCTCGAGGCGGCAATAGCAAGGGGCATGACATTTCCCGACCAGGTGCTGAGTGCTGCCAATCACAACGCACACTGGCCCAGCTAACCAATCACAACACACACTGGCCCAGCTAACCAATCACAACACACACTGGCCCAGCTAACCAATCACAACACACACTGGCCCAGCTAACCAATCACAGCACATTTCGTATTTCACAAGGCGGGCCTTCATTTGATACAGGAAGTATTCAAGCCATTCATGCCAGACTGGGGAGAGAGGTGTTGTAATAATGTAAAATATGTGAAAAATAATGTGTTTTTCGAACAACCTAGTATGAGAGCCTGTTCTAGTACACCCCCAAAACAAAATCAAGACTTTGTAAAAGAGCATAATAGGACCCATTTAAGATCCTAAAGAATCATATCAACTTGTGGAAAATGGGCATCCTTATTACCCCTTTAAAGAAAATGTGAGAGTTGCTTTCTAGTGTGAAACTCACCGCCATGTTGTTTCCAGATCAACAGTCTAGATGATAAAGGAGTTCTGGTGGGTAACTGGTCAGATGACCATGAGGACGGCGTGAAGCCCACCGTATGGAAGGACAGCTGCTCCATCCTCCAGCAGTGGAGTAATGACGGCTGCAGGGCGGTGCGTTACGGGCAGTGCTGGGTGTTCGCAGCTGTTGCCTGCACAGGTGATTCATTAACTTCTGCAATAATTATCACAAGTCAATTAACAGTCGTTCAACTAATCAGCAGACAGATATTCTTCAACAGCATGGAAAACTCAATAGGTTTCGGAGGTTTGTTCATTTTATTTGTCCAGTGTGGTCTGTTTTCTAGTTTGGGGAATTTTAAATATAGACCAGAAATTGAAAGACTCTGAATATTCCACACAAGGAATCCTTATAATAACAGTTGGGGAATTCCATACGTATCATTTTAGTATCATTACTATTATTGTCTTTTTAAAATATTTTTATATATTCCGTTTTCATGGTTTCAGTCATTTTTGTGAGGTTTGTTTGTTTTTTTACTTTTTGTGTTTTCATTTTTATTAGTTTTTGTTTTGATTTAAATATGTCTATATAGTTTCTACTGTATATTAGTTTTAATTATTTTAGTACTTAAACTAAATGAAAATTACTTGTAATGTACTTTTAATAACTAAGTGATTAGACCTAAATTTAAAAAAAAATTATGTTTTATTTTATTTCAATTAAAGTTTAATTTATGTCAAGTAAAGTTTTAAATGGTTTTAGTTTTAGTTAACAATAATAACCCTGGCTCATAACCTTCCCTTTTTTGGGAATCATGCATACTTTTTAAAGGCCCATTCCTCATTATGTCCCAATTATATAAACTGCTCCCAAACATTTTCACATATTATCTCAGATATGATCAAACCATATCTTGATTTTGTGTTTGATTGATGTTCCAGTGTCCAGAGCTCTGGGAATCCCATGCAGAGTCGTCACTAACTATGGATCAGCACGTGACAGCAATGGAGACCTAGTAATGGAGCGTTTCTACAACGAATTTGATGAGAACATTGCTAACGACTCTATATGGTATGCATTGTAAAGCCAAAATTAAACAAGATAAAGGTAATTGGTGAACTTTTTTATTGCCATCTTTGGTTCCATGGAAAAACCTTAGATGAAGAACATCCATCGAACCTTTCCATTGCACAATAAATTCCTTATAGTGGGAAAAGGTTATTCAGATTATTAAAATGTTCTTCTTTTAAGAACTGTTCGCTGAAAGGTTCTTTGTGGAACCCAAAATGGTTATTTTATAGCACCGCTGCATTTATTATTAATAATGTAATGCAACTAAGAATAACGTACCTTGTTCTGCCTTAGGAACTTCCATGTTTGGGTGGAGAACTGGATGACACGCCCAGACCTGGCGCTAGGGTACGAAGGTTGGCAAGCGAGCGACCCAACACCTCAGCGTAGGAGTGAAGGTGAGCTAATAATCAATGCCTGACAGAAGTGGAGAAGTAGAGTCAATGAAGAAGCACCTCAGTCCTGCTGTCCTTCTTCTGCCAGGCGTCTTCTGTTGCGGCCCAGCCCCAGTGAGAGCCATTAAAGAGGGCGAGCTCACTTTCAAATATGACATCCCGTTTGTGTACGCCGAGGTGAACGCTGATGTGGTGGAGTACATCAAACTGAGAGATGGAAGGGTGTTTAAGATGGGCGGATCCACTACGGAGGTTGGGAAATCCATCAGCACCAAAGCAGTGGGTCGAGATGAGAGAGAGGACATTACACACAACTACAAGTATCCAGAGGGTAGGGAGCCATTCATTCATTCATGGTTAAGGATCTAGGTTGGATGCAAATTCAATTCCCAAAAGGAAAATCCATAAACTATGATTACAACTATTATAACACTGAGCACGCCACTTAATTCTAGGATATCGTAGGAGCATCTATCCTCTTAAACTCTTATTATTTCTAAAGGCCCTAAAAAAACAACAGCATGATTACATGCTGGTCCAAGTTTTTTTATGCTAACTGGTGTATTAGCAAATGACTTATTGGTGAGGCTAGTTAAAAAGCCTGATAGAGACACCATCATCCAAAACATGACAGATTCTGGTTGTTTCAGTAGGGTAGGAAGATTAAGCATTATCTGGTACCAATATACTATATTAACATATTTCAGTGCCCCCGTCATGATAAATGCTGTTTTCTGTTCAGGTTCTGAAGAAGAGAGAAGGGTTTATGAAAAGGCAAATCATCACAACAAACTAGCACAGGCTGGAGAGGAGCCTGGTTTTCACATCAAAATTAAAGTGACCCCGGACATGCAGATCGGCTCTGATTTTGACGTCTACGCAGAGCTCAAAAACAACACCATGGTTACGAAGTCCTGTCGGGTTATGTTCTACGCCCAAGCAGTGTCTTACAATGGCAAACTTGGAGAAACCTGTGGATTGGGCGAGTTTACAGAGATGAATTTGGCTCCGACTGAAGGTGAGCCTGTTTTCTTACGTTTTTAACTAACTGTATACTTTGGACATGCATATAAACTCTTAAAAATTTGAAAGAGGGTTTTCACAGCAATACTATAGAAGAACCATTTTTGGTTCCCAAAAGAACCATTCAGTGAACAGTTTCTAAAATAACTATTTGTTAGTCTGAAGAACATTTAAAAAATCTAAAGAACCTTCTTCCACTATTAAGAACCTTTTGTGGAATGGAAAGCTCCATGGATGTTAAAGGTTCTTCGTGGAACCATCTATGCCAATAAGAGTGTATATTCAAAAAGGTAACTGTCTCATCGTGTCTTATGTTTCAGGGAGCAAAGTAACTCTTCGACTGGAGTATGCAGAGTACAGTAAAGCCATAAATCAAGATAGGATGATCAAACTGGTGGCTTTACTCATCGATGCAGAGACAAGGGATTTCTACAGAGCAAAGAAGACCATCATACTGGATGGCCCTGAAATAATCGTCAATGTAAACCTTAACTTCTCTCTACAATTTACATTTATAGAATGCTGACTTGACAAAATTTACTTACTATTATTGTGAAAAATTTGGTTAGGTTTTTTTTTTTTTTTGTATTTAAAATCCCTAAAGAGTCTCAAGTTGCTTACTGGAGTAAAACAGCCCATACATATTTAATATAGATCAATGTACTGTAAGCAAGACTCACGGCTCTAACAAGGTGTGATTCGGTCTCCCGCAGATCCTGGGTGTGCCAAAAGTGGGCCAGAACCTGGTGGCAGATTTAGCACTGCAGAATCCACTTCCAGAGCCCTTGGAGAACTGTGTGTTCACTATACATGGTGCCAACCTGACCGACGGCAAACCCATCACTCATGAGTAAGTCACCCGATCACTCCGGACCGGGGTGTGAAAATACATTCCCTCATTCCTCCTGTGGACATACATATCAGTATAAGCAACACAGTGTTGGGGAAGTTACTTTGAAATTGTAGCCTCCCCGGCTACTCTGAAATTAGTTAAAACTACAACTTAATCATAGAAAGTAGCTAGCTATATACGTTTTTAATTAGACATAAATTTTTACAATCAAAACAGTGTTTACCTTGTACAAAAAAAAGAGATAAATTCACTAAACAGTAATAGCATGCCGTATTTAAGCTTCTTATGCATACTCAATCAGCAATATGTGTACATTTCCTCAAATCCCTATCCGTCCATCTACCTAGCAACAGAGCATCATAGCAACCACTTGGGAACATAATTTTGAATCATGTACTGTCTGCTACTTATGAGAGATGACATTTAAAAGATTACATTTTAGATTTTTTATGTTATTTCAGCTTATGATACTATTGTCAGTTTAGAGTTGTGTTGTTCATTCAAACTCTAAGCATTAAAAATTACAATATTTGTTAGCATGTTATGTTATATGCCGTCACATCTAGAACATCAAAACACAAAGACATTTAGTTTGACTGCAGCAGTTTTTTTGACACTGTCAAAACATTTGCAGCTAATTTTATACAAAATATAAAATAATGAAAGTGCAAAAGTTGCATGGTTGTAACAGTTTTTTTTTTCTTAACAGGGTTGGAACAGTTGGCCCTAAAGAGTTTGTCACCGCCAAAGTGCAGTTCACACCAAAGCTGCCAGGACAAAGAAAGATACTGATAGATTTTGCCAGCGATAAACTTCACAATGTTGAGACCTATGAGAATCTTGTCATATATGAATAAATGAACTGTTTTTACTTATGCTTGTGAAGTCTTATTCTGTTGGTTCATGTGGGGTCAGACATCATTTAGAATTTTCAGCATGAAAAACATGCAAGATTTGAAAATGAAATCTCATCAAATGCCAGTTCTGCTGCAAAAATGAGTTATGAATATTTTGTACAAGGGCTGTGCAAATGAATTAAATTATAATAAAATCATGAAACGAGAAGACATGATTGTGTGCAATTAGAACCAATCAGAACGCAGCACGCCTAAATCTAGCATGAGAACTGAACAGTATGGACTTACCATTACGACATGGAAGAAAGCACAGAAACAAGGAAAGTGAATTCAGGGCAGTATAAGAACTTGGTGCAAGGCCCAACAATAACGACCGCCCAATGACCCGGAAACATTCAAGCATCTTTAAATCATTCAATTTAGTAATTGCATGCTGTCTGAAATGGCTGTCTGTGTGCACAAAACATTGAATTGAGTTATTTTGCAAAATTTTACACTATTTACATTCAATTAACTGAATGTATTAAATTAACGAAAAAGAGTTGAGAAAGAAAAGGCATAAGCCTATGTATCAGTATATTGGACCAGTGCAATAGGTCTTAAAGTGACAGCAGCCTAATAAACCTGTTGCTGTCTGTGTTATTAATGTCAATCAAACAACAAAATAAAAAGAGAAGTACTCACTGCTCTTGACCGAATAACTTTCGCAAGGATTAAAAACGTTTTCTCTTTAATGTTTGAACTTTAAATTAGTCAAGATAGTAGTGTTCGCTGTGGCATCAAAATTAGGATCGAGAGTTGTGAAATTTCACTGCCATCTAAAATGCTGTTGTCATAAAACAAGTGAAATGCTACTGTTTCATATAATGTATGTGGTCAAGCAGAATATTGTATTTATGAATGCAAAGTAAGGAAATATTGTTTCGAAATCAAAAATCAGAACATTTGTCCATATCTGTTTCGTACTGTTCTGACTATAATGTAAATTCATAATTTTTTACTTTGAACATAGACTAAATTATTCAACTTTACAAAAATAAGTGTGGTTGGAATAAACTGCCTTCCATTTGCATGCCTAAGGTGCATTTCTCATGTTAGAAAAACAGAATTTGAATATTGCATCAATGCAAAACTGCTCAAAAAGTCTGAAACTCCTCAATAAGTCATGAATCTGAATTATGAATCAGTTCTGCAGCATTTAAAGCAAACCACAATCAGTTCCACCTGTAGTCGGCTGAATTGAAGCTACAGTAGCACGGTTGGCAGTGTGCTTTGGACGTGTCGGTGTTTAAAATCCTAAGAACACTTTCTTGTGAGATACCATTCTTTATATCTTTTTTTTTTTTTTTACTTATTTTCTTCTACACTAATCTCTTCCTCCAATTTTCATTTTCTTATAGATTAAAAAATGGTAACGTGGGACCAAACAAACACTTCAACATGCACACCATCGATTTTCTCAGCGAACTCCAGCTCGTGCTACGTTATACCCACCTATTTTATCGCCGTCTCTCTCAGCATCAACATGGTTCTCAGTCTACCGGCAAACTGTTACATCCTGTGGCTGAGTGTGAAAGAGATGATTCAGGGACAGTCGACTGAAATCTTCATCTTCAATGCGGCACTAGTTGAGGTCGTCTTCTGCTCTTCTTATGTTTTTATCATACAGCAGTATTTCTTTAATTGTACTCATTGCAAGTTTGTCATATATTTTCCTGGTCTGTTGCTGTTAGTCGGTCGTCCTCTGTTTCAGAGCTGCACTTGTGTGGAGCGTTACGTAGGGGTTCTCCATCCTGTGACCTTCTTGAAACTCAAACCCATGAAATACAGAATTGCGTTATCCATCATCGGATGGATTCTGATAGTTATCTCAAGCTTTATGGTTTCAGTGAACATCATTAAACTTCATCAATTAGTTTTTTTGCCAGAACTGCTTGTTTTTTTAAGCATCAAAGTGTTCAGCTGCTTGATGGTCCTGAAGGCTCTGAAGCGACCTGGACCTGGTGACGACTTCAAGAGGAAAGAGGGAACGAACCAAGACAAACTCAAGGCTTTTTGGATCATTCGGATTGTGCTGGCATCTGCAGTGCTTATGTACGGTCCTATGATTATTTCTCTTGTGCTTTATTATCTTATAGATTTAAAGAGGTTTCTTTTGTCCTGGTCTGGGGCCTTGTGCCTTGGGCTCATGACAGGGTTTGTGCATCCTTTCCTCTATCTCAAAAGAGTGGGAAAACTTCCCTTTTGCTAAAGGTACTTCCCATATGTTGGTGTCTCGAAAAGCATTAGACAAACAAATACTGCTTTTCTTTTGAGAAATATTAGATGTATCTAACACAAGATTAAAGAGATCATCCAAAAATTAGATTTCTTGCCAACTTCATGTTATTCCAAACCTTGATTTCTTTCTTCTGTGTGACACACACACACGCACACATACACATTATTTTATTTTTAGGAAGAATATCCTATTTAAACCCCTTGCAAAAGCCTGTCTGGTGTAGCGTATAAAAGATGTAGCAGATCTGCTGTACTTTGAGTCATAAAGTACCTGAACACTATTTTCTGAATACCAGTAACATGAAGCTCATTATATGTTCATTATGTACATTATATTTAAATTTCTTAAATAAGTACTAAAATATATCAATAAAGAAAACCATTTAATGAACATGTGCCTCTTACTCTGATGAAGATCTGCTTTCACATCAAGCAAATGCCAAATGAAATCATCCTGCATTTGGGCCGATTGATTCACATGAGCTTGGGCTTGTATGTAATGGTCCAATTGAAGTCAGACCCCTTAAAAGAACCAACATGCAATGAAACCAAAAGATTAGAGAGTTCAGGTTTCTGCACAATTTACATAGTTTCCAGTCATTTAGTTTGGTGTAGTTGTATGTTTGATTGATTGTGGTCTACGGTGACAGCTGTGTCAATAAAAAATGTGTCTCATCCTAGAAAATCATCATGCAATAACATTTTAATGTCACAACCTGAATAGTGTTTACCTCTCAACCCAATGTGTGCGGTTTCACCTGTGCATTTGAACATTTACCATCTAACCATCGATCTGCATTGAAATGGCATTCAATGAATCAGAAGACGGGTGCAGTCATGCGCACCTGCTAACTGCAATAACCCTCAAATCCCATTCACATTTGGACATATTCAAACCTGCCATATTATGATCACTTACAAAACACACAAGAACCAATGCATTTGGCATCACTAAATACAAATATGTTGTGGCATCATAGCCATTATATTATAATGTAAATATTACTGGACATAAAACTAAAATGCCCCCACAAACTGTCTCCACAAAATTACTTCAAAATATCCCAAAAGTTGTCCCGTTGGGCTTCCTGAAATGTCACTGATTAATTGATTATTTTTTAACTTAGTTCACTTTAGCAGACTGTTTAAGTGCTACTAGAAAAACACGGTTGATAGATTTATCAAAGTTTTACTACTGTAATGGCATCGTGTCTTAATTTTTTTTTTTTTATTCTTTAAACGTGGTCAGTCTGTCTTAAGCTGTGTTACATCCAGATGTTATAAGAACAGAATATTTTATAGACATAACTCATAGCGATCTAGGCACCCTGCTGAAAAACAACAACAACAGAAACCATCAAAAATTCAAATGAAATTAAAATGGTTTCCACTACAAACACCACTACAAACAAACAATCAACTATTACAAATGAAAACCATTAAATGGCTTCCTGTAGTGTAGTTTTGGGACATAACACCATTGCAAATTATGTGAAGGTTTCTATTGTTTTATTCAGCAGGGTAGTACACATTGTTATCCGAGTTTTGTCTATAAGACATAACATTTAGAAATAACGCAGCTCCGACCTAAAATCAGCCAAAACATTGTCTATATAGTTTCTAGTTGTTTCTAGCATTAGCTACAGTTTGAGGCTAATTTTATGCGTGACATTATGTCTAATCCATAAAGCAGGACTGTAGCTCTGAATAATTTTCGATGTTACAAAAATTACCTCACAAGCATAACACTTGTAGATTCATAATTTAAAAACAGTCGGCCTCGCTTGTACCGCCCATGTTTTTCAAAAGATCGTTAGCACACCTTGGTGGGGCTAGTGTGTGTTCCATTAAAGATTTACCCACGAATGAACGCGAACCATAAAATCCATTCACGGTCTATGTAGACGCTGCTTTTTCGCACACTCTCTTTTTCGGTTGTGGCTAGAAGGGATACAGCTACGGCCGGAAACTAAATAAATAAAAAAATTTACCTATTAGAAAATTAATATTTTATTAACGTCTACACCTATCCCAACCCTAAACATGCCCCTTAC
This sequence comes from Sinocyclocheilus grahami, assembly GCF_001515645.1. NCBI lineage: Eukaryota > Metazoa > Chordata > Actinopteri > Cypriniformes > Cyprinidae > Sinocyclocheilus > Sinocyclocheilus grahami. Next base: position 333,225 of record NW_015506524.1, read on the forward strand.
AATAATGCAAAAACAGTAATTATTGTTAACTTGTACAGGGGAAGTCGTGGCCAAAGGTTGCGGGTTCGAGTCTCGTTCCGGCAGGGATTGTAGGTGGGGGGAGTGAATGTACAGCGCTCTCTCCCACCTTCAACACCACGACTGAGGTGCCCTTGAGCAAGGCACTGAACCCCCAACTGCTCCCCGGGCGCCGCAGCATAAATGGCTGCCCACTGCTCCGGGTGTGTGTTCACGGTGTGTGTGTGTTCACTGTGTGTTTGTTCGTGTTTGACGTTTATAAAAATAAGAAAAGAATGAAAAATATTCCAAAAGAAAATAAATAAATCCACAGCACAAAAGGAAAAACTAATAAATTCCATTTAATTTAATATAATAAATGTGGGCCTAGTAGTTTTCTGCCCTCTTGTGGTAGAAGCCAAGTAACTGATTTTATTGGAGGTCACTTCCTCAAAAGTCCATCTGTTCAGTTGAGTTTCAGGGGGCATCATCGAGAGAACAACAACTCAATGCAATATTAACACATACATCAGTATGTGGGCTTTCATCTTATATTTCATCTGCGTGGAAGGTAAGATAACACATTATATGCATATTTTAATTGTGTTCTAAGGTTAAGCAGATTAAATTATATTTAATTGTCCACAATACAAAAGGTTTCAAGATGTACACTTTAAAATGTGTCTGGCAACTCTAAGCCACAGTTCCATGATGATATATACACTCATGGACAAGAGAGCATTCTTATGACTTGCATAACTGTGAACTTTTGAGAAAATGCAGCTGAACATGTGGCCTGTTCAGTAAGCAGTATAAATGATTGATTTCTGATCTTTAGTAAATATACACAATTCATAACAAATCTAATCTAAAACAATATACAGTTGCAATGACATCAACAATCAGAAAAAGAAAAAAAAAATCAAATAATTAAATAATATTATACACAAGTCACATTAGTGGAAACACTGACATAAACATTTCCTGCTGACTTACACTTGGTCTCTTCACATTCACGCCAAGCTAAATTTAAAAAGAAAGAAAGAAAAACTTTTCATTTGAATCATTTTTGTGATTTCTCACAACATTTTTTTGCATCTGTTTATGTGTTAAGCTAAAGAGTGCCACATTTTCATTTCTGCCATTGGTTTCACTTTTCGAGTTAAAGAAACACTTCTGTCGTTTACATGCAGCATTGTCTGAAACCACAAAAAGACTTCCTTTATCCCTCTTTAGATCATGTTCTGTCAAACCTGCTAGTGTCGCCATACAAACATGCATGAAAAGAAGAAATCAAAGATCTTGCCATTAATTCAAAACCTTATCATCGTTCAATCAGTTGTTTGTCTGTCAGGCCGTCTTGATTTTTAGCCACTATATCACAGTTCAATCTTAAATCTGATTAGGACAATTAATATGAAATTAACTCTACAATCTTCTTCTCTGAAGGATCTTGCATATGGTTGCACATCAACCACAACACTTAACACACAAACCTCAATGACAGTGACAATCAGCAAATTAGTTTTTATTATCACCACACAACAGTTGACTAATAGTGATGACAAAATCAACAACAGTATAAATGTCAGTTGCAAAGGTCCATTGGAAAAACAATAATCCTATAATATGAATCGCATACTTCATGCATGCTGCAATGGATTCTGGGAGATTTCAACAAATTCAGTGTGGTTCAGACAACCATGCACTGTCTTATGTAAATAAAATAATTCATATCTGTGATTCAAAAGGTCCTGTAAGTGTAATGATTTCTATTTATTAAAATATATGCATTAAAATATAAACGACCCAGACTATATTAAACACAGGTTTGTTTGGTTTGTGTCGACCACATGTGCTGAAATGTTGGCTGCCCAGAACATCAAACCATTGAAATTCAACAGGTGTTTAGAAACCATAATTGTCTATACATATTAGTCATTTGTTTACCTCTATATTTCACTTATTTTCATATTGTTTCAGTGGGTGGAGAAATTAATGATGTTGAAACAGTTAAAGTGATGGAGGGAGGTGTTCTCAATCTACATCCTGGACTTGAAGATCTAAAGGGAGACGTTCAGATAATGTGGACGTCTGAAAGTGGCAGAGAAAATAATCGTCTCGCACAGATGCATCAAGGGAAAATTTACACTCATTATGACATGAGATTCACAGGCAGAGTGCAGTTAGACCGAAAAACTGGAATTTTAACCATCATGGACATCAGGACTAATGAATCTGGACTGTATGAAGCCTTAATCATCATCAATACACTCATCACAGGACGGAGATACAAAGTTCATGTTTATGGTAAGTTACAGCTGCAGCCTCTATTGAAAAATAACATGGAAATCATAGGATATTGATTAGATTTGGTTCCATATTGATTATTGCACTGCAATACTGGCATCTTTAATTAAGGAAGATATGGCTTTAAGGTGATGTGCATGCTTCCTTTTGTTCTAAAGCACCTGTCTCTGTACCAGCCATCAGGAGCAGCTCATCAGTTAGTGTGCACCAATCGACAGGTCTGTCTTTATGATTTCTGTATGAAATAATACAATTTTCTGTGGACTTTTTTAGCTTAGAGTTCTGACCTTTTTCTCTCAATTGCGAGTTTATAATTCAGCATTTTTTTCTTAGAATTGTGAGTTTATAACTTGCAAATGGCATCTCGCAATTTTTACTTTTTCCCCCCAGAATTCTACATGTGTATGTGGTTTAAAAAAAAAACAAAAAAAAAAACTTGACGTGTGAAATTAAGATTCTGAGGGGGGAAAAATGTCATAATTATGAGATGTATACTTTTGGGGAAACGTCTGAATTGTGATATATAAACAGAATTCAGTTTTTTTTTTGTTTAGTTTTTTTTTTTAAAGAGTCAGAAATGCAAGTAAATTTTGAATTTTGGGGGAAAGTCTGAATTGTGCAGACGTAAACTTAGCATTCGGAGAACAAAAAGTCTAAATTGCAAGATGTAAACCTACAATTCTGAGAAAAAAAAGTCTGAATTGTGAGACGTAAATGTAGAATTCTGAAAAAAAATTTAGAATTGTGAAACGTAAAATTGGTGGAAATAAGCTTCCATAAAATGATTCCAGAAGTTCTGCAACAATACTAAAGAAAATATTACATATTTTTGAATAGTTTTGTTATTATGTTGCTTTTGGGACTCTTTTTTGTAAATTATGATAGAAGTAGAATTCATTTCTTTCAGGTACATCACAGGAAACAGAGGAGTTCTGCTCTGTGTTGTGTTCTGTGAAAAATGATCAAGGCGTGTTCATCTCGTGGTATAAAGGAGGTGAAATGCTGAAACAGACCAGCAATCCTGATCTCAACATCAACCTCAGTTTAGCATTAGAGCTTCATTATAATGATCCAGAGACCTACAGCTGCACGGCTGTGAATCCAGTGAGCAATAAGACTGTCCATCTTCATATGAAAGAGATCTGCCCACGACGTGAAGGTATGATAACTCAGTCTACATATACCACAGAACTCACATTCTGCCACAATGAACTCTGTGTAGCATTTTCACAAAGGCATTTAATGGCACAGAAGATGTTTCTGAATAAGTCTGTTCTCTTTCAGATTGTCTGGATCACTGTGGCGTCACTGAGGCTCTGATTCGTCTGGTTCTGTCTGGTCTGGTGGGAATCGTCGCTGTTGGATTTCTTATCGATCATTTGAGGTTCTGCTCATCTCAGAAAAGAGCTGCTGCTGCTGCTGTGTGCTGAAGATACTTTTGTGAGATTTGGTGTAATTGCCCTTTCCTTTTACACTCTTAAAAATAGATTTTGGTCCTGTTGTATTTTATAACTGGGAACCAGTTTCTATTTAACAAAAACAACAAATAAGCTCTGTAATATGTACAGTAGTATCATATATTTAGAAAACATGCTCTGGAAAAAAAATTCTATGGGCTTCTGTCTATGTGGTCTGTTGTATGTAAAAATATATTATTTAATTTGACAATTAAACAAATATAAGTAATGTTAAGGTAGAAATAATCCCTTAACTCATTGGTTAGTGCCCATGTTCACTTTGTATAGTGTATATACCATTGCTGCACTTTTTTGTTGCTAGACAATATACACAAAATGCTTTTATAATTATGTATTGTTTTGTACATTGTACTTTTATTTAGGTAAGTAGCACATCTCACAGCTAATGATAATTCGGGACACTAATACATAATCTGATCACTTCTTTTATGAGATGCACATGTTTTTCTCTGTGTATGTTTACTTTCTGTCGTTACATTACAAGAATCATTTTAGCCAACACACATACTGTAAGTAAGAGAAAAGCATTTAAGATGATAAAAAAAGTTTTTACTTTCAACTTTTTTGGTTCTGCTTCCATTTTCCAATCCAATCAACTGACAATTCTGCTTAACCCGTTTTAATCTAAAGACATTTTGTTGTATGATTATGCAAATATAAAGAAATGCACTGTTGTAAATGCCTTTGTACAGAGAAGTCTAACAGAGATGTGTTCAGTAAGACTTGAATATATTTTAAATAAAATAAATACAAACAGAATGCACAGACAATACAAAAATATTGTAATGCCACTCACAATTCATAAAGAAACGATAATAAATAAAGCCTCAAGTGACGATTATCTTGGTCCAAACCCAACAGCTTATATGTGACCTTGGACCACAAAACCAGTCATAAGGGTCCATTTTTCGAAGTTTTATAGATAATCTGCTGAATAAATAAGCTTTCCATTGATGTATGGTTTGTTAGGATCGGACAATATTTGGCCGAGATATAACTATTTGAAAATCTGGAATCTGAGGGTGCAAAAACATCAAAAAGTTGTAGAAAGTTGATGAAGAAAGTATAATCACCTTCTTCAAAATATTTTCTTTAAACTTGTCCAAATCAAGTTCATAGCATATTACTATATATAACATATTAGCATATGCATATTACTAATCAAATTAAGTATTGATATATATACGGTAGGAAATTTACAAAATATCCTCATGGAACATGATCTTTACTTAATATCCTAATGATTTTTGGCATAAAAGAAAAACCAATCATTTTGACCCATACAGTTGGCTATTGCTACAAATATACCTGTGCTACTTGTGACTGCTTTTGTGCTCCAGGGTTGTGCTTTTCAGATACGACTATCTTGAATCTCCGCTGGAGATTAAGTTAGGGTTTGATGGAAACAGAAAAACAGAATTAGCTTACTACTCAGAGATCACAAAAGCTACAATAAAGCGATTGACTCTTGCGCTGTCATTTTTTATGACAAGTTATTGACAAGAGAATGTGCCACAGTATCTGATTGAATACTTTAAATACTAATTTATATGCTATTAAGAAATGAGTGTGCTTTTTACGTGAAATGTGCTTTTACAGAAATGTTATTGTATATATTATACTAAAAGAGACAAACAATATTGCAATATATCTAATCATGTCTGGCAACTTGACAAACATGTATTCGGTTTGATTAGGAAAAAGTTAACATTTAAGGATCAATAAGAATTTTCAAAATGGCCTATTTCTAATTAAAGGAAACAAAGGAGGTATTGTTAGTGTACAGTGGTGCTACAAATAAAAACAACTGTTATTTAGCCATTCGTACTGATGCAAAACTATTAGGTTAAACAGGATTTCTAAACCTTTGGCTCTATCTGGTGGACAATCGTCAGTGCTTGGAGCCATAATTATCATCTTATCAAAGGCAGCAGAATCTCCTGGGATCTCTTGGGAAATCAGCACCAGTGTCCCAGTGGCAGCACCAGTGGTTACATTCCTCAGTGAATGAAACAACATTTTGATTCCTTATAGTCGACCCATCTTGTTATTCCATTTAGCTTAGTCCTGCACTGGATGAGTTTGCAATAATACAGTAACTATAAGTAACCTGCATGATCACTTTAGGATCTGTGCCACCTGCTGGCTTCAGTGTCTATCTCTTGGGGCACTTTGTCAGAATTTGCCTGTAAATCCATATAAAAACAATTACAGGATGCCATGCAAATCAAGTGAAAATAATGATGTAGATGCCAAAGTATAAACTATAACTACTTTAGGTTTATAATATCCAACCATTCCATTGTCAGTGCACAATAAAATTACACAAACCTGCATCATATTTGCTGGATAAAATCCAGTACTTGTTTCTTACTAAAGAAGACATTATTTGAGTCTTCCTTTGTGCCGTTTACACATGTATGAATGATCCTGAAGACATTATTTGATGCCTAATCCTGATTTCAAGGCTAGAACTATAAAGAAACACGAGCCAGATGTGTTATGTGGATGTTTTACTGCATCCAAACAGCAACACAAAATTGTAGATTTTGTGAAGAAAAAAAAAGCTTATTTATTTTTAATAAACCTGTGTTTGTGTTAAGGTCTCTGAAATTAATTGTGTATTTGAACATTTTTCCACTTCTATTCTGACTATAAGTTAAATAATACATTTTAAATATTTTTGTCATTAAAACTTTTGACATTTGATACAAATGTACATAATGGAAAATTTTTATTGATATTTTTGAATGCAGCATCATGAAATTCCGTAACTTTTTTTGCAAATCAGCAAGCAGAATTTTTTTTCAAGATGCTATTTTCAATGTCATAAGACAGGTTAAGACAAATTGCTCTGCAATTATGATACTTGCCTTTCTGTGTTTCCTATAAATGACAGCGCCAGTGATGACCACTAAAGCGAGGACCACTAAAACTGCACCTGCACTTTTTCCTGCAGTAAATTCACCGTTCGTGGCAGAAGCTATTTTTTCTGGGATGATAGTACTGAGTGGAGGCTCTGTAAGGGATAAAGAGAACAAAAACTATGAGTGAATTCTTACAAATAACTTTTATGCATTTCATAATGAGTTTATTTTGTATACAAAAACCCTTAAAGTGATCAAAAAGAAAAATGCAATAATTCTGTTTTCTATTATTATGGACTATGATCTACAAGAAAAACCCTAGCCCCCCTTCAAGGAAATAAAAAAAAAAAAATTCTCTCTCTCTCTGTTCTCTCCTTTTTTGTTGTTGTTGTTGTTGTATTTGTATGCACCTGTTCTGTATATTGTAATGTGAAGATGTTTTGATATGGCCAAATTGTTTGTACATCAATGATTGTTAAATTTAAAAAAATTTAATTAAATAAAAAAAAATCCGTAGTTTAAGGAAATAAATAACTGCAAATTTGAGTGTTAAAAAAAAAACTTCGGTTAGCTTAAATTCGGTGTTCTCTGTCAGGTCCGAGCTCACGCACGCCCCCTCGTGACGCAACGTTACGACGCAACATGTGACAAGTTCGTCCACCCATAGGTCACTTGAGTTCAGTCATTGATTGTGTTGAATTATAACTTTCTTCTTTGCGGTTAACTGCGAACAAATCTCTACCTTCATTTTAATAGCGTACAGTGGCTAAGGTGCCGATTCTGCTTAACGGAGAAAAACTAAATATGTTCTTTTGCGATATATGTATTAATTATACTTTCCCAAAGTGTTTAAATGCCCGCATAAGTCAGAATAACCTCAAAATAAACAGTTATTTCTCATAACTGGCTAAATGTATGCTGCTGTACTCTTGTTATCCTGTAAAATGATGCTGATGCAACTGCTGCAGCGGATTTCAGATAGCTCGGCAATACAACACGCAAGTGTAATACTTACCATAAACAGTAACGTTGTAAATCTTGTTTTCGAGCCGCTTGTTGCTGTGTTTGCGAACCTTGTAAAGCCCCGTTTGATGGTCGCCGACATTCATCAGCATCAGAGTAACATTCTGTCCATCAGATACCAGAGAGACTCCGGGTCTCCAGCACTCGCGCTCACAGACTCCGTTATGACAGATTAACTGAGCTATCTGTTCCTGTGAGGAGCCTTTGAGACGGCTCACCAAAACCTGAGGATCTTCGTCCCATGTCTCAAAGTGAACAGAGATGGTGAGGTTTCCTCCTTCAGGCACCGTACGTGACTCGGTCTCATCCTCATCTTCAACAGCAGCCGCAGCACCAAAACCAATGCCTTTAAAAATATATATATATACACTGTGCGAGTAAAGCTGACTCATCCTCAAATCAAATGTAACAAGTAAGCTATAAATTAACCCATGAGAGTAACTTGGTAACAAAACTTACCAATCCAACACGTTACTACAACGAAGAGTATCATATTCGGTATCTTGGAAAACAACTTGATATTGTTGTATAACTTAACCGGATAAACTCTCGTGGCGCTGGCTGCTATAAAACTCACCACGCCCACAAACATCACACCACCACAGACACAACCAGATCCCTTGTGAAAAAAAAAGTATACTTTATTGTATTTGTAATATATTGCCCGTTGTAATAGTACATTGCAAATATTCTAACAAAAAATCTTTAAATATATAAAAAAGTATATTAGCATCATGCTTTTGTCTATTTTCACAATACAACTTTTAACACACTTTAAAACAATTGTAATTTAGTATTTTCTAAAAAAATATATATATTTTACAAAAATATACTTGAATTTATTTTTTATAAGTATATTTATTTGCACTTTACTTAAATATATTTTATGAATATTTTTTAACTGTGTGCTGAAAATGATCATTGTAACAATGCATTGAAAGCATACTTTCAAAGTACATTATTAAATAATCCGAAGTTGTAGTATATTTTAAGTCACATTTGTGAGTAATTTTTAAGTTTACTTCTTCATGCTTGGAATTCACTTCATTACTTGGACATACATTGTTTTCAGAGTAATTAAGTAATAACACAAATAAATGTATTATAAAGTGTACAGTCAAGTAAACACTGTCTATATTGCATGGGCAAAAAATGAAGTTCACTCACTCTGCATTAATATTATTATATTATATTGCATTATTATAACATATCATTATAAATTTTATGGAGAAATAAAGCTGAAAAACTAAAATTGGCATTGGCATCTGTATAAAGCTGCAGAAGTAGTTCCCCAGGAATCAGTTTTTAATCTCTTTCAATATTGTTTGGAAGTTTGTCTTTAGACCTAATAATTACACATATGTGAGTGATTGAGGATGGACAGCAAATACATTATGAGACACTATATACATGTTGAGGATATATTTAGCTGAACATCTCTAAAAAATGTTCCTCCACGCACAGTCTTTAGCTAAAACAATCTGTTTGGATGCAGAAGATGCCCATCCTCACACTTGAAAGCCACCAGGGTCATAATTTCACAGAATGTTCCGTCACTTAACTGTACAACAGAATTGATCTCTTTTAAAGAGTCGTGTTATTACAGGAATGATAAAGAACACTGCTCACTGAGAAAAAAAATGTAATGCTGTTCACTTTATTTAAACAATTCCTTTTGATTTAACACCATCAGGTTTCCCATTCCCAAACAACTTTTTTTCTTTTAAATAATGTTTTTGGAGAAAATATGTTTGTATAGAGCATAGGGCTATAGGTTATTATAACTAATTAAAAGCTAATCAAATAAATACATAAACAATAGTAAATATACTTACTATTTATATATTTACTAATATTTACTATATTTCACTGTGGGGGGGGGATTATTCATTTAATTTACTAAATTTTTTTTAAGGAAAGTGGTTGCAATCAATTTATTTTAGCTACATTTAAATAAACAAATTTTATTTGTTTATCGTATATATATTGTCAAATTTTAAAAATGTTTATTTAAATGTAGCTAAAATAAATTGTTTGTAACCACTTACCTTAAAAAAAAAAATTATTATTTTTTTCAGTGTACATAAGTCTTTCATATAAAGCCTACATTTAGCCTTTTTTAATGTAATAACTTTTACTTATGGCAAAATATATATTTTTAGTGTGTTTCCTAAAAAGATTCAAAAACCGTGCCCGTTATCTAGTCAGTCCCGTGACGTCAGCCCATCCAATCACAGCTGAGCAACGTTACGGTTGAACCACTGATGCCAGATGGATTATTTCTGACGAAGCTTTTCATACTTTTCTGGACCTTGACAATAATTTACTTGGCAGTCAATAGGACAGTCACAAGCCTCCTGGTTTTCATCCAAAATATCTTCAATTGTGTTCCGAAGACGAAGGAAGCTTTTACGGGTTTGGAACGACATGGGGCTAAGTGATTAATGACAGAATTTTCATTTTGGGGTGGAGTATCCCTTTAAGTAGTACGGGTTTAATATAGGAGATTTACAGTCTGATGTAGTAAAAAGAAAAAGTTGTATGAACATGTACTCTGACCATACCTCTTTTACTTTGATATATGCGGTTCTTGTGTAGTTTTCACACACAAGTACATCTGATGTGTGAGCGGCCATCAGGCGCAAGTGTAACAAAGAGCAATTCTTTATAGAATTGCAATATCTTTTGGACATGTATAATTTAAAATTGTTATGTATTATGTTGTATTGCTTTTGATTTGTTTTATAGTATTTATTTTATGTTCGGAATAAAGTTTTAAAAAATGAAGTTTGTGTGTTGCTGCTGTTACAAAATGTTATGGGCCATTGTACAATTTTCCTCGACCAGAGATGTTCAACAAATAAACAAATCCAGATATTGCTATTCAAAAAAAATATATGAATTTTTCAGTGTTCACTGATCTATAATAAATATAGATCATATATTCAGATTTATAATAAATATATGTGGTTTATACACAACAGCTTGTTGTGTGTGTGTTATATTTCGTAATCAGGCAACAACAAAAAAAGACGTCTTAGGTGACTAAAAGCAGACCATTATGTCGGACAGTTTTTGTTTTAAAGGATACGAATGGTCAAGCACTGCCATCTTGTGTTGGTTCACTGAATATCTTACAAAAATGGTAGCATTAAACAATTAAATTATCAGTGTGGGTGCAAAATATTAGGGCTGCAACTAACGATTATTTTGATCATCGATTAGTTGGTCGATATTTTTTTCTTTCTCGATTAATCGGATTTTTTTTTTTTTTTTTTACAAAAAATTCACTAATTAAATCTCTGCATTAAAAATTAAAATAATAATAAAGACGAATAAAATCACAAACTCAGTGGTAACCAATAGGTAAGAGTAATGTTCTGCAGGAACACGTTCACTTTGATCACAGTCACGTCTTACTGTCATTTCTTTATCCTGTAAAAGGTGGTTATTATGAAGCATCTGATATTTATATTCAGACAATTACATGCTGTTATCCCATTACAGTTCCTACTCTCATAAAATACTTGCAAAGCATGTTGACCTTTAAAACTTAATTTAACTTTCAACAACAGATATTTCAGCACAATAAATGTTTTTGCGCTGATTATTAATTGTCTCTGTTTTTTTCAGTTCCCATAACATCTGGAAGTAACACATTTGACCTAAACATCAATAAAATAGTGATGTTACGTTCAACAACGAAACTTCAAAACTTGTATAAAAAAACACACATTTCACATTGAAGCACTGTATCAGAGCTTGATTCGTTTTGAGAAAAGCATGTGATCTATGACGTCCGAAGCTTAATTCGCCTGAAAACCACGTGACTGTTTTAAAGCGCACCTCAGCTCTATTTCCTTTACATTATATTACATTATAATGTGTTGGCATTGTTTTTTTGGTATCGTAATTTATATACTGAGCTCAAAAATTAACTTTGGCCATGAAATATCAGTCTAAGGACTGAGGCAGAGTTCAAATAAACAGATCATAGGTTTAATTTATGAATTTATGTTTTATTTGTTTTACTTATTTTACTGCCAGTACACCGACACAAATGAATGACTTTGACAATAAACATTATTTATATAAAATATAATAAAACAAAAAATCAGTTGCAGAACCAGATGTGAAACGTCTCGGGTTACTTATGTAACCATGGTTCCCTGAGGGGAACGAGACACTGCGTCCTCTAGGGGTCGCTATGGGGAACACCTCGTCGTGACCCGTGTCTGAAGCCTACATTGAAAAAACACCAACTTGTTTGGCCGGCGACAGCCATGACGTCACTACCGTCGCAACTAGTACAAAATAGGCGCCGGTAGCGCACATCATCACTTCTTCGTCTGAAGCTTGTGTCCGCAGCATGGCACAAAAGCTAGAGGACGCAGTGTCTCGTTCCCCTCAGGGAACCATGGTTACATAAGTAACCCGAGACGTTCCCTTTCGTGGAACTTCGAACTGCGTCCTCTAGGGGTCGCTATGGGGAACGGTATACCCACGCCGCCATGCTGAGGGGAGTGCAAGCCAGAACCATGGCG
>NW_015506524.1:345574-356163 GCF_001515645.1 Sinocyclocheilus grahami
TTACAGGCCTCTCTCATCTTTTTAAGTGGGAGAACTTACACAATTGGTGGCTGACTAAATACTTTTTTTCCCCACTGTATATATATATATATATATATATATATATATATATATATATGGTGGTGGGCCGCCTGGGCCGATTTTTTATCCCAGTCCAGTCCTGGGCGGCGGCAACAACAATACCACAGCAAGAATAAAAGTTACACCTTCTTTCTTTGCGTGAACATTTGGGCGGCGTTATGCAAATCTTCCCACATAGTGATGTAGACATGTGGGGGCGTGTTAGAACGAGCTGTTTTAGGTAGGCGTGGCTGACTCTTAACTTTTAAAAAGAATATCTCTTTGGATTTGAGACTTTAGTCTTTGCAATTTTACAGATCTTCTTTATGCACCAAGAGCTTGTAACACTCCAAAGAGAAAGGAAAAATTGAAATCACATCATATGACCCCTTTAACAGATTAGCAAAAAGAAAAAGAAAACACTGTGCAACAAGTAGGCCTATAGGCTACGCTCGTTTTTGTGACACTCTTAATGCATTTTATTTCTTTTCTTTATATCTTTATTTGATTTGATCCATCTGATCGCACAGGTGCCTCATGCACACACAAACAACATGTTACAAATGTTACAAATATGGCAAAAATGGAAACACTTGGATTCTTGTGGTATGAGACAGACTCGTGAGCCCAATGCCATTTCAGTTTTGCTTGATATTTGTATGCTGTTTATAATGAATGCCACTATAGTCTAATTTGTGTTTTATTTTATAGTTTCATATATAATTTTATAACTACTTATTTTTCATTCTTGTTCTGTTCTGAATACCGTTAAATTTAAAATATTTGTTGTAGAGTGAGGGGAACTAAACAGGCTAATTGTTTGCAATTACAAGGTTAACGAGTGTTTTTGGAGTAAGATCAATTTCTCTTTCATGAGATTAGGCCTACTTCCTCTTTTTGGCCGGGTTTCATTTCTCCGTGTTGTAAACTCTAGGGGCTAGGCTTCTAAACCAGGGTGTTTTTAGGGGTGTGATATTCAAATGACCATTGTTTTTTGCAGCCACATTTATTAACGTGCGATCATTCGTACAATGAGATTGGCAGCATACGAATGTTTCATGAATCACACAAGAACTCTGTCGTAAGTTGATTTGTACGAATCTGCGCTCATTTCTACGTTCGATTGATAAATGAGACCCATTGTCTTTTTCACTTCTTCACTTTCTGTGAAGTGCTAAAAATGCACTCATCACTTTATTCAGCCTTATTATATAGTTCATTAAAACATGCAAAATCTTTTCAGTAATGAGATGTTTATTGTGGATGCAGATTAGGCCATATAGTATTCTACATGAAACATCTCTGCTGTCACTGTACTTTGTGTTTTAGATGCAAAACTGCAAGCTTATCTTAACATAATCAATATTTGTCACTGCTCATCATACAGGACCACTGAATGAAACACAGATGACAATTAACACCCAAATTAACAAATTAATTGAAAAAAACAAAAACAGCATAACAATCAATTTTACCCATTTGTTTATATTCTAGGCTTTATTATCATCAAAGTAAGTCTTGTACTTTCCAAACCAAGCAAATAGCATTTAAACATTTGTTTATATGGCATATTATGTCCAACATGGAGCATTATTTTGAACTGATTAAATATAGGCAAGCGGATCATTGTTTAAGCTTAAACCAGACAAACAGCATTTCTTACAAAGTGTTTTCACACTAGAGCTTTTGGTGCAGACGTAAGTCTACTTCTGGGCAGAGTTTGGTTTATTTGGTATGAATGTTTTCTTCTAAACTCAAAACCAAGTCTGCTTGAAAAGGTAGGCTTGTTCATGAATCTTGAAGTGCAATATTCAACTTTCAAGCATGCTTCTGGTCATAATAGTAAATTGCATTTCTCATAGCTACATGGCTCTGAATGGAGTCTGTAATATAGATATTTATTTAGACTGTCTTTGTATCAGAGTCTTTGATAATTGTTCTCTAAATGTATTTATTCAGACTCTCAATAGCTTCCTCTTGAGAGTATTTTCTCCATTCATCTGGAATCTTGCCGCTCCCCTCAAAGGTTTTTTCATAGTGATTTTCCAGATCTGTTTGGAATCTGCACACAAACCACTTCCAGTACGGCAGCACAGAGAGATCTGGGGTGATGCTCCATGAAGCATATTTAGGACCTCCTTTTCTGTATTCCTTCCAGGGAACTTTGACATCATCTGAACTATTTGGATAAAAAGATTGATCACTGGTTACTGCTGATGTGCAGATGTTGATAGCTAGGTTTGTTGTTCCTCTGTAAAACCACCCATTCAATCCATTATTACGATGGAAAGGCACACTGTGATCTCCAGGATGGTTTTCTATTGTGTTTGTGCAGATGGATGCACAGAAAGGACACTGAACCCAACAGCAATCACAGAGGTGATCAGTCAGAATCTCATCTGGTCTGTCTTTGTGTTCCAGCTTTACTGGAAAAGTTGCTGTGCTGAATTTACTGATTATGTCAGTTATTATAGAAGAAAGTTCTCTCTTCATCACATCTTCTAGGAAGCTGACTTCAACATCATCATGATTCACTCCAGTGAGGTCATTTACAGAGAATACCAGCACATCCGAGAGCTGTCGAGTGAAATGATGCAACCACAAATCAACATTAGTCTGTTTGGCAGATTCATGTGCTGCTTCTGTGATCTTCTGCTCCAGCAGTTTAATGCTGTTTTCCATCTTGGGTCGAACACTATCTTCAAATCTTTCAGTGATGTACTGACTGACTTCACCTCTGATGAAATTTTTGAAGTGTTCTTTAGGATTTTTAATGTATATCATGTATGCGTTGAAGTCCTGTTTTTCTGCCAGTGTCCTCAGGATGTGTTTCTCCAGATTTGATCGGTTCCCATTTAGTGATTCACAGTTTGTCTTCATTTCATCTGCTAAATCTCTAACAGTTTTTTTGTAGACATTCTGCTGAATGGGATCTTTGAGTTTATTACAAACAAATTCACCAAAAATAGCAGTTGATGATGCTCCTTGACAGTATTTCTGGAAAATGCTGTAGTACTCTTCACGCTTTCTATTAAAATAGAGAACAGGATCATTGGCATCCCTGAACAATTTGTATTGATCTGTGATTGTCGTTTTTGCTTTATGGCATATGCAAAGTACCAGATCCACGAAGAATTCACTCTTGAACACATATTTCACTTTTGGCCCATCTTCATGCTGCGTTAATCTTGTCTTTATGTAATCTGTGAGTTGTTGAATGTAGCTAATGTTGTAGCCCATTTTTGCAATGTTATATGACTGAATCATTTTATCTGTCTGCTCAGCAATGTCTGTGATTAAGTCTCTTATCTGGATTTCATCCTCTTTAGATAAAGCATCATTTAGACCAATCTTCTCTTTAGCTCCTTTGTAGACATTTTTAAGTAGTCCTGTAAATCCACTGGATTTCTTTAACCGTACACATTCTGAAAAGCTCGGCAAACAGAACATATCTTTGTGCTTACAGCTCTCTTTCATATGGTCTGAAGGGAGACTTTTATAGGTCTGAATTAGGAGCATTTTCACATCTCTTAATATGTCAATATCTTTGACCAAAGGAGTGTCTCTGATGATCTCTTCTGTCTGTTTTTTCCAAAAGAACTCAAATTGTGTTTTCATGACATTTTCATCAGTTGCTTGGTCTTTAAATTTTAAGGCAAGTTCTTTGCTCTTTTCAAAGAGAGTGTTTTCGTGTTGTCTTCTCTGAGCATCAATCTTTTTCTTCAGTTGACGCTGCTGAAGAACCTCATTTAATTTTCTCTTAGTTTCCCTCACAATGTTTTCTTGAAGCTCTTTGATTTTTATCTCAAATGAAGCTTTCCACTGATTCAATATACCTGCATCTCTGTCTTTCTCAAAGAAATCAGACAGCGTCTTTTTCACTTCTTCACTTTTTGGTTTCAGCTCTGTTTCAAGATCAGTTTCCTCAACAACATAAATTGCTTCATTTTCTATTTTGTTATGAAGCTTGTTTTCAATTTCCAGCGTGGCACTCCGAAGGCTCCAGGTCCACTTGCTGTATTCAGTCTCTAGTTTCTTGTATGTTGCGATTTCCTGTGAATTTTTGAAGCTGAACACAAACTGTTCATTAAGCAAAGCCTCCCAGAGATCTTGAATGCGGTCTCTTAGGTGTGTCAGCATTATACCGTCTGATTTTGAAGCATGTCTTGGAATAGTTTGTTTCAGTTCCAGAATGTTCTCGCAGTAGTTTGGGTTTGGTGGAGCCATGGGTGGGCTGCCCTCCCAGAGCTGAGCAAAATACTTCACATCATTCTGGATATCAAACGCAATCACATCACTGAAACCCTCAGCTTCACAGACTTCCTCTCTAGCAGCGATTTTTGTCATTTCATCCAGTTTGTCCAGCAGTCGTCTCCTTCCCTCCATGTTTTTCTCTCTAGCTGTAATATCTGAGACATTCTGATGCACAAACATGCAGCTTGGATTCAGTCTGACTTTATTCATCCTCAGGAAGGCCTGAACAACAATCTGAAGAATGTCCTGCATCTCAGATGGGTTTTCTCCAAATATATTGATGAGGGTCATATTTCCAAGACCAACAACAAATGTAGCCATTTCATTGTCACGATGTGTATTTGACCTTTCAGCCAGTTCTTGTGCACGAAGTCCTTCAGTATCAACAACCAGAATGTAGTCAAACCTCAACTCTGTTTTCATCTCTTCTGACACTTTGATCAGCTGCATGAAAGCTCCTCTGGTGCATCTGCCAGCACTGACCGCAAACTGCAGTCCAAACATGGCATTCAGCATAGTGGATTTCCCAGAACTCTGAATCCCTAATATTGACAGCACAAAGAGTTTCTGGTCTCCCAGTTTCTTAACAAGTTCATCTAGAACAGCAGTGACCCAGCTGAGAGGAACATGAGCAGCATCTCCATCCATCAGCTCCATGGGAAATCCTGAGATCATCATCTCTGCTGCAAGACTCGGGAGAGAACAGAAGTCAAACTGCAGACTGTCTTCCTTGTTCTTCTTCACAGATGACCATGATTCATAGATCTGACCAAACTCTCTCAGGATGTGCTCCAAGCCAAAACTTGTCCTGTTAATTTGCTCTGATATGTTTTCCAGGTTTGTTTGTTCAATCTGCAGTTTGTCTAGTTTGTCAGGCATCTTTTTCAATGTTAAGACTTCATGCCATTTAACATCATACTCCTTATGAAGTCCACAGAGCTCATCTGAAGTGAAGTCATTCAACAGGTTCATCATCCATCTGATGAAATAGTTTTTTTCATTGTTGCTCTGTGATTTCGTTGTTTCAATAAATTTCCTCATACACTCACTCAATCCTTGTTTCATCTGTTTTTCTCTTAAAGCTCTCATGTTCTTCAGTTTGGTACTTTTATCTTCCTCTAGATTTTCTCCTTGTAGATGATGCAGCTCTTTGTTCATTTTACACCAGTCATGCCACAGTTTCCCCTGACGGGGCAGGATTGTTTCTTTCACTGTTGATGGATCTTTTCCTCTCAGTAAACCCATGATCTGATCTGCTGCCTGTTTTCCTCTCTGACACTCTGGATCATCCTCATCTACTCTGATTCCTGTGTGTTCGGCCACATCTTCAAGCTTGAAGCTCTTTTTTTGCTTGATCAAAGTCTCTTTGACAGTCTCTCTTATTTGCTCAGATAAATCAGCTTGGTTTGTGTTCAAAAGACCAGTTATACATTTTCCGTTCCCTAGTTCAGTTTTATCACAGTTATTGTCAGTGAGCAGACAAATGAGAGGCTGAGAAGACCTGAAGAGTGATCTCACCAAACCCTTGTAGTGGTTCTTCTGTCCAAAATCAGGTAAGAAGAGGACATTTACTGATGCCATGCTGGTCAGGATCTTATATTGTTCCTCATTGGCTGCTGCATCACCATGAAGATTACAGAAAGCAACACAGTCATCAAATGCGTCTGTCTTTTTCCCAGAAGGACAGTACCAGGCGATCTCCACCACTCCATCCATCAGTAATCTGCTTCTGCTGCCGCCTGAGCAGTTCCTGTGGAAGAACGTGTGGGGTTTCTCATTGATGAGGCTGTTCATCAGCTGAGACTTAGATGAAGACACTGAGCCAAACCTGAAGAAAGCCACCATTGGAGTCTCTGCCTTGTAGACCGGCTGGGTTTGACTGATGATCTCATTGTTGCTGTTCTTCATCTTCCAGCTCTTGTTGATTTGTCTAAATGTCCAGAGAGGAAACTCAATCTGTTGTGTGAATGGATCAGGAACAAGCAGAGGCAGTGCATACTGACACTGTGAGAGTTTAGTCACCATCAGCTGCTTCAGGAAACCATCAGCACAATGAAACACGGCCATCTGAACATCCATTGGGTGGATATCATAGTTATTCACTTCAGGGTTGTAGTTTGCACTGTGATCCTCACCTTCTGTTTTAGTGACAGTTGTTTTTTGGTTATTTTTCTTTGTGTGTTTTGTAACTGTGTATCTTGCTCTGTAGTCCATGTTTATCAGCTTTTGTAGGAAAAAGTTCACCAGTTCATTTTCTTTCTGTGGCTCCTGAGACTGAAATGAAGTCTTACTGATTTTAAGAATGTCTTTTGTACTCATTTTATCTTGAAGACATTTTGTCAGATCTAGTCTGTTGTAGAGTTTGTTGACTTGTTTGTTGGATTTTGTTCCAAGATTTGGGTTTTGACCAGTGACCTCTTTCTGTAAGCAGATACATGAACACACTGCATAAAATCTCATTTGTTATTGTGTCATATTAGCAGAGAGTATAACCTAACCTAGAGTATAAATTAACACAGACTAGAAAAAAATCAGAGGACAAAAAATCTGAATAATTGTGATGCGATCTGGGAAAACTCGTCGAATGTCGTGCTGGGTCGTTTTCAGGAAATTCGAAAAATAAGTTGTATGTCAGTTTATTTGTCAAAATTAGGTTTTTATTCAATTATTTCTCTATAACATCTTGTCTTTTATCTCTGGCAAAATTCACTTGTTTAGTGTAGAAAACTAGGGATTAAAAAACTTGTGAAAAATAGCAGAAAAGACTGTGTCTTTCTTTTATGTGAAGAACTCGCTGCGGAGGTGCTTTCTCTTAACACCACAAAAACAGTTAACCTATCAAAATAAACCACGTAACATATATAATAAAGGTGTATCAATGCATATTTCCCACCAGTCCTGTGTAAACTAGGCCCTAGGGCATGACACGTTTTTTTTTATTTAATTCTTTTTTAATATCATGAGATTGCAGAGTGCAAGAGTACAACGCAGTCTGAAGTAGCTGTTCACATAAACCATCTTGCTCATCTCAGTCTGCTCAATCTTGGTGATTTCAGACTGACATCACCAAGATTGAGCAGACTGAGACAAGCAAGTCATTGTCAAGACATTGTCAGTAGGGTTGGGTACCGAACTTGGTACTTTTAAGGGTACCGACCGAATTGCGTCGGTACTACCGAGTACCGATTCACGTTAAATCAATCGGTGCCAAATATCGGTACCTGAGAACGCATCTGGGCGCATACGCTACTAGGGCTGTAAAAAAAAATTCTGAATTTCTAATATTCGTCGAATTTAAAATAAAAATCCACATTCGAAAGCAAAAACGTTGCATTCGAATTTTAGGTGTGCGTTGAGGCAGCCTTATCAGTGGTGCACGAAATGCGATGACGATGTAAGTTTCAAAGTAAGTTGAAGCCACTAGATGCGGCACTGCTGCGTCGTTCATTAAAAATATAGCAGAAGAAGAGAACATCAATGCGGAGAAGATCTTGTTTACATCAAAACCGAAACCAAGCCGTTCTAGAGGGACATCTATTACTGTTGCACTCGCTTCTCGCACAAAAGAGCCACATGTTTAGAAAGTCATGTAAAATTAATGCAAGTTTAACTTTGAAAAAAACATATATCGAGACTTTATGGTGGGTTTTTCCCCATCCCACTGCATCTCATGTTTTTAAATGAAAAATGTACTCTGTGTGATTGGCTTTCCACCCTTTGTATTAAACTATGCATACGTACATGATGCTGTTTTATTTATAGTTGTTTAAGCAACTTAATTATAATTGGTTTATAAATATTATTTTAAACATTATGCACTTTTTTTCGCAGATAGTCATGTTATCTTATGCTTTGAATGATGCGCTCTCTTGTGGCCTCAGGAGAGAAGCCAAAAGCTTTTCTTCACCCTAACTGAAATTATGCATTTTAAATTCGAATATAATTTGAATTTTTATCATATTTAAGTACAAAATTCGAATTTCGTTTTTCAGCCATTTTGACAGCCCTATACGCTACAGAGAGAGAAAGAGAGACCCTGTGACGTGAGGTCACCCCTGCAACTCGTTCAAACAACACACAGGGCAAGTGTGGTTACATTTCATAAAAACGCAGGGGTTTTTTACTACACAAATACTGAAGCATGCATGACGCTTGCGGTGATTTCCGGCCTCTGCATCTCACTATATGACGGCATGAACACAAAAACTTCATCTCCAGAGCTGCTGTGAGAGTCACTTCACGAGAATTTTACCATTTCATTTGAGAAAACTAGCATCATCATACTGTATACAGTCAAAATAAAAGTATGGTTTGGCATGTAACAGAAATATATTACTCTTGTATTACTTTTGTACAGTATAATGTACTTCTTTAAATATTCCCTTTTCTATCAAATGTAAATAAAACAATTAAATGCTAAAAATTAATATTACAACCAGATTAATCACTTAGTTGTAGAAAAAAAATAATACAATTATTAGCCTATTAAAAATGTTTTAAAGGAATATTCACACAATTTTTCTTCCATGTATTAATTTCAACAGTAAACCTCAGTTTGTTTGCCAAAAAATAAAAAGGTTTAATTTTCATTTGATTTAAAATAAATGTTTAATGCCTTCATTTGATTTTCAGAAAAAGGCGGGGGGGAGAAAAAGAAAAACAAAGAAAGAAAGAAAAAGTTTGTAGGGCCCTATTGTTCAAAATGTTGAAATTGAGACTTTTTGACTTATTTTTTCACTGAAAAAAATGTTTTTGTAATTACACAGAGAGTAAAGTACCGAAAAAAGGTACCGTTGGGTACCGGCACCAAAATTAGTGCACCTAAATGTTGTTATAATGGACTATTTTACATCCAGAGATGAAGGATCGGATGATGAAGCTGCGCTCGCTTTTCTAAATGTAAATTTGTAGGGCCCTATTGTTCAAAATGTTGAAATTGAGACTTTTGGACTTATTTTTTCACTGAAAAAAATGTTTTTGTAATTACACAGAGAGTAAAGTACCGAAAAAAGCCACCGTTGGGTACCGGCACCAAAATTAGTGCACCTAAATGTTGTTATAATGGACTATTTTACATCCAGAGATGAAGGATCGGATGATGAAGTTAGAGGAGGATGACAGTCTGTTATATATACAGGTGCACGAACAGTTGCGCTGCGCTCGCTTTTCTAAATGTAATCTACAAGGTACACTATTCATGTTATCTAAACATACAAGGGTGATCAAAAGTTCAAAGACTATGCCCATGATAAACAATGGAAAACTGTGCTCTTCAGGGTAACGTTAGTCTGTTTGTGTAATGATGCAGCGCTCCTGACAGACAGCTCTTGTTCTTAAAGGGCCCCCAGCACCATTTTCATATCGCTATTCATTACTTTCATTTTGTTCAAATGGTGACAGCATGAACTAAAACTACAAGTTTAGAACACAAAACTACAAGTTACAACCAGGCCCGTAGCCAGCTATGAGGTCACCAAGGTTCGGACCTCGGTAAATTGTTTATGTTCAAAAATAAAATTTGTTCTCTGAATGACTAATTTGCTGTTAAACTACTCATATAAATGTCGGCATGACATGTATAATTCAGTTTAGACAGTTTGCAAGAATGTTTAGCATCCGTGGTATGAAAATGATCGCTGTGAGATGTGAACGAGGCTTGAGTTGTGACTCGTGAGTGAGGGCGCGGGCACAGCCTCTGTGTTTCCACATCCAGCAATAAGTGTCTTTGGACTTGTCTTTTCCACTTAATTTGACACTTTAGAAAGTAAATAAAGTGGGAAGTTGCCGTTTAGAGACAGCAATATCTTTATCTTATCTTATTTGCAAAAGATTTGAAGTAATTCCAGTTTATTATTTTTATTTTTTGGTTTTAGTTTGTTTTAATAGCAATATCTGGCAACACTGAATCGCAGGATCTTAAAGGGGTCATATGATGCGATTTCAAGTTTTCCTTTCTCTTTGGAGTGTTACAAGCTTTTGGTGCATAAAGAAGATCTGTAAAGTTGCAAAGACTAAAGTCTCAAATCCAAAGAGATATTCTTTATAAAAGTTAAGAGTCAGCCACGCCTACCTAAAACGGCTCGTTCTAACACGCCCCCACATGTCTACGTCACTATGTGGGAAGATTTGCATAACGCCGCCCAAATGTTCACGCAAAGAAAGAAGGCGTAACTTTTATTCTCGCTATTGCCGCTACCGCCATGCCGTGAAGACGCTGTGTGCTTCGTTGTGAAAGCGAAACTACTTTGTTTGGTCTTCCAAAAGAGGACGATATC
>NW_015506524.1:357186-359196 GCF_001515645.1 Sinocyclocheilus grahami
TCAGAGTCAGCCACGCCCCCCTAAAACGGCTCGTTCTAACACTCCCCCACATATCTACGTCACGATGTGGGAGGATTTGCATAACGCCGCCCAAATGTTCACGCAAAGAAAGAAGGCGTAACTTTTATTCTCGCTGTTGCCGCTGCCGCCATGCCGTGAAGGCGCTGTGTGCTTCGTTGTGAAAGCGAAACTACTTTGTTTGGTCTTCCAAAAGAGGACGATATCTGCTTCAATCACAACGCACTGGATAGCTGGCCAATCAGAGCACACCTCGCTTTTTCAGACCGATGAGCTTTGTAAAAATCGACGCTTTTCAGAAAGGTGGGGCATAGAGGAGAAACAATAATGTACAGTATGTGGAAAATAATGTGTTTTTTTAACCTTAAACCGCATAAACACATTTCATTACACCAAATACACCAAATAATGTTCTTTTTAGCAACATCATATGACCCCTTTAAACTGACAGTAATCAAAAAAGCCCATGGACAGGTTATTGCTGACAGGATACGACATTCGGTAAGGCAAGCGCAAAAAATAATGAATTATAGCTATTATATATTGTAATATGCCATGAAGAAGTCTATGCTATGTCATTCATTCTAGTAGTTAAATTTTCACGAAGTCATGCTAAAAACGTTCATAAGAGCGCTATCATAAGAGTTATTATAGCACAATTCTTTAACACCCCCCCACCACAAATTTTAATACAAAATGTATGCTTATACAGCTAAACGCATCTCTGTGTGGACAGGGCCTAAGTTTCTTACCACAGTAAAGTGACTTTTACTTGTGAGACTTGACTGTTGTGTTTCTATTTTCATTGCCTCACCTTAAACCCTTTTTTCTCGCAATTCCATTCCTGAACATTATAGCTATCAGCCAAATTCGGATAGCAATAACATTTGTTATGTTCAAGCTATGGACAAAATAAAAACAGTTTTGGAAAGGGCTGGTATCATCTAAAAAAGCTAAAAATTTCTCCATGTGGTAAAATTTCTCCATGTGGTGGGTTTTCCTAGATCACAATTGTACATATAAGGATCAAACTAAATTTGTGTGTGAAGATGTCCCTGAACCTCCAAAAGCCGATGACCCTTGTAATGATTTTACTGATCACTTACCTGAAGAGAAGAGTCTGTTTGTGAGCAGCACAATTTCATGTTCTTTATGTCTTTTGTTCTGTCTTCTTCATACTCTTCAGATTTTGGTTTCAATAGCCTGGAGCTGATCCGTGCTGGTCGCTGAGGAAATACTACAATTTTACGCTGTCGATCGCCGGATCGGCTTTCACCGTGGACGAAGAGTCCAGCCCGGAGTCGTCACATATCCTTCCGGATGCTCCTTCGTCGCAATCGCCGGCCGCACCGTTCTCAAGCCCGCGCCTCACTCTAACCTTCCCGCCATTCCTCACTTTATCCCCCAACCTCTGCTCACTCAAGGCCATGGTGTGTGACGCTGTTTCGTTGTGAAAGCGAAACTACTTTGTTTGGCCTTCCAAAAATGGACACGACTAGAAACCAGTGATTAAGTTGTATTTACAACACTGTTCCAGAACACTTCAACCCAAATATTCGGATGTGTGCAGCACATTTTATGGAGGACTGTTTCCTGGGAGAGTAGACTACAATGCCGGCTGTTCTGACTCACAGACTGTAAGTACGTCTTTTATATTTAAAGGGTTTTTATTTAAAGCAAGTTTTTTGGGCAGTGTAGAGTAGTGCTTGTTGTTTGTCATTTCTCCGATCACAAATGCAGACATGGTTTTATGTTTACGCGGCGCGATGCAACGCGTAAAAAGACAGTATAAGTCATTATAATACATAATTATGTCCCCACTGGATGCTACAAATGCCTCGTTTATAATGGGTTTTCATGTTTTTGAATCATCGCTCCGGCCGGGAAAGGGCATCACAGTATGGTGAGGGCGTAACATTTCCGTCTCACTCTTGAGGTATTCGGCCAATCACAACGCACTGGATAGCTGGCCAATCACAGCACACCTCGCTC
>NW_015506524.1:361590-365569 GCF_001515645.1 Sinocyclocheilus grahami
TGTTTGGCTAGCTTGCAGTATGCTTACCCTTCTGATTTTACAATCATGCTGCAGGTCGAGCCCCCTCTCGGGAGAGCTGGGTTTGTGCTCCCTCAGCCTAGGTAAACTACTGCTAGCCGTTCCAGCATTGGAACATGCTGTAGGTCGAGCCCCCTTCTCGGATTGAGAACTAGGTGTGTTGTTCCCACAGCTAAGTAAATTATTGCTAGCTGTTCCAGCTTTGGAACATGCTGCAGGTCGAGCCCCCTTCTCGGATTGAGAACTGGGTGTGTTCCTCCCTCAGCTGAATAACTGCTAGCTGTTCCACCATTGGAGAAAGGGAACGTCTCAGGTTACTTGTGTAACCATGGTTCCCTGAGTAGGGAATGAGACACTGCATCCTCTAGGTTTCTTGCCATTCTTCGGACGCAAGCTTCAGACGAAGAAGTGAATGATGTGTAGCTCCCGGCGCTTATTTATACTATAGTCGCACCGGTAGTGACGTCATGGCTGTCGCCGGCCAACGAGTTGGTGTTTTTTCAATATATGCTTCAGACACAGGTCACGACGAGGCGTTCCCCATAGCGACCCCTAGAGGACGCAGTGTCTCGTTCCCTACTCAGGGAACCATGGTTACACAAGTAACCTGAGACGATCTCTCCCTCGCTCCTTCTCCACCAGAGTGTTTGTAAATGTACTAGTTGAGTTGTAAATATTGTAAATTTTCATTATTGGATTGCTTTTCACTTTTGCATTTAAAGAAAAGTAAACATTATCATTAATAAGTGGTTTGTTGTCTTTTCCTTTTTTTTCTCTCTTTTGCAAACCCTTTACCATCTTAATACACACATGCTAAATTTTTTTGCGTTCAATAATATTCCTAGACAAAAATAACATCTCATTAACGTGGGACGTAACAGGCATGAAGAAAATGTATTTAACACATCATTCCTGACAATTTCCTGAAATTTCTAATACTTCTCTAAACTATAATTTCTTTATGGTCTGCTGAAACTGATTTTATTATGAAACTGATTATTTGGGTGTTGCAATCTCATTCCAAAACAATTTCTAATGCATTTTTTTCAGCAATTGTGTAGGGTTATGTTTAGGGATGCACCGGGCCGATACTGCACTCCTGTACCTGTACTCATAAAAATGCTTTGATGCCAAACATCGATATCACACAGCATGTAAACAGGATGGAGTTATTGGAGATTAAGGATGTCTATGAAGTACATGTGAGTAACTAATATAATATTAAACATTCAATGTTCACGCCTGTATAAGCTGATAAGCAAAGCACACTGAGTGGATTGAGCACACGGCGGCGCAGATGCGCAAGCTTGTCGAGTGAATATATCTTTCTCACAGACATCACTGAAAAGTTTGTAGTTCGGTCAGATATGTCAAAAGCAAGTAAGTAAACGATTCACAAGTTATTAAAGTTATTTGAAGGTAAGGAGAGAGAGAGAGACTTTGGGCCAGATTTACTAACAGCTTGCGCCAGCGAAAACCGTCTTTTGGTGTTAAAATAGTACTGTCAGGATTTACTAATGACGCACAGTGAAGATTAGTGCTAAAAAGGTGTGGACATTTATTTTTGTGCCTGACCTTATTGAATATGCATTTGTAGGAGTTTCCCTTTCAGACACAAAATTTATGGGAGGAGAGCATTTAAATGAATCACACAACGCGATTTACTAACGTTTGCGCTCGTCAAATTACTGGTATTTGCGCCAATATTTAACGCCCAAAAAAAAGCATTTCTTAATAGAGGAACTCAATATTTATTGTACAAATGAACTCCACGATGTAATAAATCATATGTTTGACAGCAACATACTGTTAATTAATTAAATATCGTTCTGCCGTTAAGTGCGTGTGTTACACAATCTACAGGGCCACCGGAAGTCACTGTGCGTCAGATGTCATGTCACTTATGCTGTGTTCGAAATGCCATACTATCATACTACTCTTACTATTTCTGCAGTATCCAGTATGTATGCTGTGCATGGTATGCAAATTTTCTGTATGCATGGAATACCCGGATGACCTACTATATTTGCCAGAATCTGCTAAAGAAGACTAAAATATATTCACACAGAAGGAGTCGATTTGGCTAAACATTTCCTTATGATTTGACTCCCACACTGCTGCTTTGGTGATTTACTTTCATAAATAAGTATAATAGCTTATAGCAGATAAGAAGCTGTGTTTGGAATGGCATACTACCATACAACTCCTACTATATTGCAGTATGCTATGTGTATACTGTGAATAGTATGTGAATTCTGTATGCATGGAATGCCCGGATCACATACTTCATTTGCTGAAATTTGATGTATGCATCTGAAGACACTTGATGGGATAGCCTACTGTTTCCCACAAAGCAAAGCGCTTCATGTGGCGTTTCATCTTCAAATACGCGAGTGAACTGGAGGCAGGGAATAGTAATTATAAATGTAACACTTTTGTATGTGCGTATATACATATACATGTAAACTACAAACTATCGCTGTGTATCTAAAAACAATATCGTTAGTAGGACATAAATTGTACTTTAATCTCTACGGCATGTTTCCGATCAAGTCAAATGATGTCACCTTTATCTCTATAGTGCTTTATATCGTACAGATTGTTTCAAAGATATTAAATAATAATAATATTGCAGTAATATAGGCCTAATATATAAATAACATATATAAAATATATAGGCTATATGTTTACATACTGTATATAAAAATTATATTTCAATTATACAAACAGAATTCAATTCAGCTCTAAAAAGAAACTGAAAGTTTTTACTCTTAAGGACAAGTTGGCAGAGGCTATTTACAGTAACTCCGCCCAGCAATGCCTGGCTGTAATAAACAGCACTGCAAAAAACACATGTTGCTCTAGTCTACAGGATCTGTGGCGCAGCTAGTAAAACACAAAGTAATTAAAGCGATTGACCCTTGTTCAAATCCGCCTTTTGCCAAACTTGTGTTTCTCCTTTTCCCATCACACATCAGATCAGAAAGGCATTTATTTTCAATAAAATTTTATAATTGTAAAAATGGAAATAAAAAATAAAATAATAATATTGCATTACTAATACAGTGTTATTAGGTATGCTTAGCTGTAGGTGCAGGGAGGTTTTTGTCCCAATAAAGTGGCATTCATCTAATAAATTTAGAAGTATCATAATTTACACTCAATATGTTATTGCATACTGTTTTATAATGTACTACAGCACTGAAGTATACATTTCTGCCATCTTTACACGCCTGTTGATAAAGAAAATGCTGCTCTTTTAGTGTAAACAGAATGTATCATTATTTGCACTTAATGTAACTTTTTCCACTTAGTGTAACTGCCAAAAATATAATTGTTCAGTTAAAGGTCACATATTTTACACCTTTGTGGAGTTTTATGTTAAGTCTTGATGTCCTTAAGAATATATATTTGCGGTATAAGTACCAAAAACCATCTCAATATATTTTTACAGCTCCTCTCTCAGGAGCTCTGCTGAGAACAGGTCGGTTTTGGCCTGTCTAATTAATATTCATGAGCCTCTCTTCTGATTGGCCTGTTGTTTTCTGAGTGACGCACGGCCAGGCCAACCACAGGTAACTAGGGTCAGCCGACATCACAGCGCTAGCTGGAGGCAGCAAAACAAAGAGGAAACTGGAGGCCCATTCAAACCAGTGCAGGTTCGGCTACATAAGGAGCTTAAAATATCATCTTGTTGTGATGTTGAGTGCCAGAATCAACATAATTCAGCCTCAAATTAGAAATTTGATTGCATATCTGCTGCCACTGCCAGACAAAAAACGATGACAGCTGTGGTTAAACACGATAAAACGAGCAGACTGGACAGAAACGATCGTCAAAAATGCTCACGTTTGCAGCGCACACTTCTTATCAGAAAAGATTCAATAAAGTATTGTCTTTTGTTGTTATGGGCGCGTCTACAGATTTCTTGCCATATGTCTATGTTTCTTGCATCTCACGA
>NW_015506524.1:365612-377419 GCF_001515645.1 Sinocyclocheilus grahami
AAATAGGGACAAACCCAGCAATTGGGTTGTTTTGACCCAGCGGTTGGGTTACTACCCAGAAGGTTGGGTTAAACATTTAACACGACCGCTGGGTCAAAACAACCCAATTGCTGGGTTTGTCCCTATTTTACCCAGCACTGGGTTGTATTTAACCCAGCATTTTTAAGAGTGTATATACATCTTCATCATGACTAGATAGACACAGTGAGTTTGTCTTTACTACACACGTTAGATGTGATCCACCTCATAGTAACAATCCTGTCAGATCCGTCCATCCTTTGAGTGAGAGTGTAACGTTACAGGTCGGCTGATGGACGCAATGTTGTCTGGGGGTTTGGCAAAAGGAGAGTGAGACGGTGGGCAGTGCCTGAAGGCGGTGACTGTGTAGTTCTGACGTCAACTTTTTACGGAAGTCACAACGGTTCGTGAAAAATCACAGCTACTTCATGCAGGCTGTGTGCAGTTTACTGTGGACTGACTGTTTTGAAACTTATATGGTAGTTAAATAGAACCTAGACCTCAGTAATCGTGAAAAAAGCCAGGAAATTTCAGTTTTGACAATATGGGACCTTTAAGACTGCTCAGTGTTGATTCAATTATGTTCCATATGTAAAGTTCATAAATTATGAAATGAGTTAAATTGGGCAATATAGCATTGTTTACTAGTATGAAGCCTTATTAACACGCTTTTGTAAAAAGAACAGTTAGCACATTTATTTGTAAGGTAACAGCCTCGACAGCTGTGCTGAATTAATGTTAAGTGTTTGTCATGTGACAACTCTTTAGCATACTACTCTGAAACATTTGTTGCGTATTGTATACTGTTTCACACACTATTCTTTAAAAAAACAGTAGGCAGTATGCACTGTGTACTGGGCAGTAAGCAAATATGTCATTTTGAACACAGCCTTAATGTTAAAACTGCCTCTCGATTTTTTTTCCACCATGTCCAGGGCAGGACTTAGGGGGACGGGAGCCCCTGGGCTTGAGGTTAGGTTTGGGCCCTATACCTACACTACAAATGCTCTCAAATAGAACATCATTATGGAGTAACACAAAATATACAAACATATGCTTTGAGGTTAATAAATAGTACAATTAATATGCAACATGTCTAGGCTATAGTCAAAGTTTAAATGTAATATTAAATATTCATTAGAATATAAGAAACAGGATGTGTTCTCTCAGTTGAGAGATCAAAACCCTGAAATAACTTTAAAATTAAAAAAATTAAAAAGCCAGAGATGTTGGCTTATTAGTATTATAAAAGTTATTGTCATATCTGTGTCCTCTTATATCAGGTTATTATTTAATCAATAAATTCAATAGAATAAAAAGACATGCTGGCTATTAACAATCAAATGAAATCACTATCGACAAAATTCATAGATGGAGCTGCGCAAAACCACGTTCATATTCGCGCAATTTTTTGCGTAGCTTGTCGGTGAACAACGGCTCTGTGTAGTTAATGCTGCTCAATGTGAAAGCACGCACGTGATGGAGATTTACCGCTGATTACAGAACCGACTTTCTGACAAGATGCGCATTAAATATCTCATGCGATTTATCGTGCAGCCCTAGTTTAAATATAAAATTTTTATGTAGAATATTAAATGATTGCAAAAATGAAATAAGCTACTTTTTAAAATATGAAACTACAACCGCCAGTAGGTGGCAGCAAGTGACTGTCTTAATGAGTGAGTTGAATCAACCAAATCGTTTAAAAAGCTGATTAATTTAACTCCGCAAACGACTGTAGCCTGATTGAATCATTTGCTGGTCCGTGTAACGCTGAGGAACAAAACACTGTTGTTCAGAGACGCAGCAGTTCTGCTATTTGTTCTATTTTCTTTCTGACGGAGCAAAACAGAATTTTGTGTCTGAAAGTTACTCTGTAAGTTGTCGTTTATTGTACATTTGCGATCGTGCAGATATTCCAAAAAAAAAAAAACAGGACTCTTGTTTGTGTGATAGGCTAAGTGCTATATCATAGCCATAGGCGTAGCTATGTTATAAAAACAGAAACCTGTTAAATTGCTACATAGTGACCTAGATATGTGGGGGCGTGTTAGAACGAGGCGTTATGGGGGGGTGTGGCAGAGTCTTAACTTTGATAAAGAATATCTCTTTGGTTTTGAGACTTTAGTCTTTGTAACTTCAGGGATCTTATCTATGCACAATCAGCTTGTAACACTCCAAAGAGAAAGGAAAACTTGAAATTGCATCATATGACCCCTTTAAAATCATTTTGATGACATTACTTCCCCACTATGTGTAATGGCAGTAAGACGAGAGAAAGCTCTCAAAACTCATTAGATGATTGCATAATTTATTGGAACATTAATATAGTAATATAGAATCATCCTCTGTAAAAAGATTAAATAAAAATGAGCGTGTGAGGTGTGAACATTTGAGAATGTATCATTATCTTTCTAAATGTGCGCTCTTTGGGGCTAAAGGCTTAATGGAGCTGTTTAGCCATGTGATAACAAACCAATCGTTGCAGACGCAATTCAATACATTTGTCCTTCTTCTCTGTGAAATAATCATAAATACTAGTTTATGCTGTTTGATTGTGGCGTCAAAGGTCGTAGTTGTAAGCTGTAGCCCAGGCTGGCCCGTTTAGATCTTGCGTGCGCAGTGGAAATGCGGCTAATAATTTCTGAATTCTGACTGGCATATAATGAACAAATCAAACAAACGTAAATGGGCAAAGGCGGGGCCCCCTAAAAGGCAGGGCCCATGGGCTGCAGCCCACTCAAGCCCAATGGTAAGTCCGGCCATGCCCATGTCCCTTTAGGGGCTCCATACTAGTGATGTAAAGTCCGATTCATTTCTGCGAACCGGTTCTTTTCGGACAGATCGGCTCATTGAACTGGTTCAAAAAGCCGATTCATCGGTTCCTGACGTCATCAAGCAATAACGTCTCTAACATAGACTGTATAAAAACATGGACGAAGTGTCCGTGACGTCACCCGTAGGTGACTGAAGAGTGTTTTTGAAGCTCAAAGTGGGCAGAGCGGGCCATCGCCATCTTGGCAGTGCGTCACTCCCAGATAATCGAAAATGGGGAAAGTGGTGAGAGCTGGTTGCTGAAACCACGCCCACCTAGCTCGACGGTGGTGACAGCAGCGGCAATCCATCTGTCACTCAAGTGGCCACGCCCTTAATTATGCAGAACTTAAATAATAAATAAATAATTAATTAAATAATTTAAATGGATGAGTTCTAAAAAAATTCACCCCCCTCACAGTTGTCACAGAGAGAGAGCGGGAGGTTGCTGCTTGGTCTCGTCGCATTTCTTTTCTAACGGGGAGGTCCAAGATGGCGCCTTGTAAAGACAAAGTTTTCAGTGCTCCTGACAAAACTTTACGGATTTGAAAGTCCAGCAGACATTGTCGACATCAGTATGGATGTCCACGATTATGCTTCTCCTGCTGTAAACGAGCTAGATCTCTGCGCGACTTCACTCCCTGTCACTCCTAGCAAGCCACCTGCTCACAAAAAAGGTAAATCTTCAAGTCCAAACAAGCAGGCCGACTCTGCCATCATTTCCACACTCTCGTTGATCAATATTTGGTCTGACACACTTCAAGGAATTATTAGCGCCAATGCTCTGAAGATAGAAGGGCTGAAGAAAACGGTAGACTTTGTGTGTGCCGAAGTACAAGATCTAAAGAAGAATGTGAAAGATGTAGATTCCAGGCTTAAAGATCAAGAACGTCTCACGAGCACCTGGGAAGCACGCATTTCTGATCTAGAGAGATACTCTCGCAGGTGGAATTTGAGATTGTTTGGAGTGCCTGAGACTTTCAAGGAAGATATAAGATCCGAGGTAATTCGAATCTGCAGCGAGACTTATCCTGAAGCCAAGAGCAAGGACCCTGATGTTGTTGACACTGTGCATCGGCTAGGGAGAAGAGATGACAACATAAAACCTCACGCCGTTATCATGCAATTCACTTCACGGGTTATGTGCCTTATGGAAAGCTGCCAAGAAGTCGCAGTTTCTCAAAGATAACAACTTGCGCTTCGCAGAGGATCTGACTTCGCTGGACCAGGAGAGATGGAAGAGCTTGTGGACGAGAGTGAGAGAGGCCAGGGCTGCTGGAAAAATGCAAGTATAGGTCTCTGCAGGAAAGTAATGGGAGTTACCAGATCGGGGCGTTTTTAGACCACGTTTCCTGATTGGCTGACGTCATAGTGGCGGTAGGTTTAGGGGTGGGGTTAGGTAAGGGGGATAATTTTGATTGCATGATTGAGAAACACCCTGCAGTTTGAAAACACCCACAAATTCAGAAACACCCACTTTTGCTCTGCAGAGATCTCAATCTCGAAAAATGGCCTATTACGTAGGAGCGCGTGTGTTCATTGAAGGTGTGGAGATTACTTTGTGAGTTCCATCATGAGGATTGTTTACTCTTTTCTAAAATGGTGACTGTTAACTGTCACTATTGCATTTGAGCTATCATCGTATTACAGCTGGACCTTTAAATTGATCATTTAAATTGGTCAGTTAAGCTCTGTTCATCTCAGTTTTCTTCTCATCTATCATGACTATGACTTTTTGCCTTTGTTTTGATTCGTGTTAACAGCTGTTAATTGCTGTTTGTTTATCAATGTCGATATCGTTAATTTCTCTTAATGCCAGGGGTCTAAGAAACAATGTGAAGCGCAAAGCCCTCTTTTTGTTTGTTAAAAATCATGGATCAGACTTTTGCGTTTTTCAAGAAACCCATTCCACACAGGAAGATGTTAAATTTTGGAGATCCCAGTGGGGCAGTGATGTATGGATGTCGCATGGCACAGAGTGATCAGCAGGTGTCACCATTTTTAAAAATAAGTTTCCTGGTGAGATTCTACACATTGTCAGTGATCCCAAGGGTCATTTTCTCTTGTTAGTGGTTTCACTTGGTCGGACCATCTCAGTTTTATTATATGTGTATGGGTACAATTCTAGAAAATACCACTTTAATGGACATGATCAGTGAAAATATACAGTACTGTTTAAATAAATACCCTAATGCTGTTCTTATTTTAGGTGGGGATTTCAATATGGTTTTAAATAGTGATTTAGATAGGTTTCCCGGTAGAGCTGCTTCTATAAGTCCAATTCTGAATAATTTCATGTTGCGTTTTTTGTATTGTTGATATATGGAGAGAAATATATCCACAGCAGAGACTCTATAAATGGAGCAGCAAGGACCATTCTAAGCAGTCCCGAATAGATTACTTACTGGCTCATTTCCCAAAGCCTAGCAAATAGTTGTAAATCAGTCAGCATTCATGCTACACCTCTTATACAGATCACAGTGCTGTCTCTCTTAGGATTTGTCTTTCTGCATCCCTTGATTTCAGCTCATCTCCTTCTTATTGGAAATTGAACAATTCTCTTCTCCTTTTTGAAGATGTTAAGAAGAATATTGCATTATTGATTGAGCAGTACTGGAGAAGAGCTTAAAGGGGTCATATGATGCGATTTAAATTTTTCCTTTCTCTTTGGAGTGTTACAATCTCTTGGTGCATAAAGAAGATCTGTAAAGTTGCAAAGACTAAAGTCTCAAATCCAAAGAGATATTCTTTATAAAAGTTAAGAGTCAACCACTCCTACCTAAAACAGCTCATTCTAACACACCCCCACATGTCTACATCACGATGTGGGAAGGTTTGCATAATGTTGCCTAAATGTTCACGCAAAGAAAGAAGGTGTAACTTTTATTCTCGTTGTAGTATTGTTGCTGCCTCCACTGCCATGTTGTAGAGGCGCTGTGTGTTTCTTTGTGAAAGCGAAACTATTTTTTTTGGCCTTTCAAAAGAGGACGATATCCGCTTCGTCATACCTGGAGCTGATCCGTGCTGGTCAGTGAGGAAATACATCATCTTCGCGCTGTGTATCGCCAGATCGGCTTTCACCGTGGACGAAGCGGAGTCCAGCCCGGGGTCGTCACAAGTGGTTGCCGCAAGCCCTCCGGCCTCCACTCACTCAAGCCCGCCTTGTGTGACGCTGTGTTTCATTGTGAAAGCAAAACTACTTTGTTTGGCCTTCCAAAAATGGACACGACTAGAAATCAGTGGTTAAGTTGTATTTACAACACTGTTCCAGAACACTTCAACCCAAATATTCAGATGTGTGCAGCACATTTTATGGAGGACTGTTTCCTGATCCTGGGAGAGACTACAATGCCGGCTGTTCTGACTCACAGACTGTATGTACGTTTTTTAGATTTAAAGAATTTGCCACTGACGATTCAAACGTGAGTTTTGAGCAGTGTAGAGTAGGGCTTGTTTGTCATTTCTCCGATCACAAATGCAGACATGGTTTTATGTTTACGCGGCGCGATGCAATACAACGCGTAAAAAGACAGTATAAGTCATTATAATCCATAATTATGTCCCCACTGGATGCAACAAATGCCTCGTTTATAATGGGTTTTAATGTTTTTGTCTCGTCGCTCCGGCTGGACACGGCATCAACAGTATGGTGAGGGGCGTAACATTTCCGTCTCACGCTTGAGGTATTCGGCCAATCACAACACACTGGATAGCTGGCCAATCAGAGCACACCTCGCTTTTCAGACCGATGAGCTTTGTAAAAATCGACGCGTTTCAGAAAGGCGGGGCATAGAGGAGAAACAATAATGTACTGTATGAAAATAATGTGTTTTTTTAACCTTAAACCTGTAAAGCTGTTGAAGTTTGAGATTAGTAATATTTTAGAAAATTCGGTAGTAATTTATCTAAACTTAAGAGAGCAGAAGAAAATAAGGTGGTGTCTAAAATTGCAATACTTTCTTCTAAACCCCCAGAGATGTTTTCTGAATCTGATAAGGTTGAGTATGCTGGCCTGCAGGCTAAATTAGATTAGATAGGGCACAGGGTGCTTATATTAGATCTAGACAAAAATGGATGGAGGGAGAACGTAACACAACATATTTTCTCAGATTAGAAAAGAGTCGCTTAAGCACTAATTGAAACTCTTAATATTTTATACGTTTTACAGTAATTTGTTTTGTTTTTTTTATTCTGAAGAGGCAGCCCATACTTTTCTGGAGTCTGTTAAAGATTGTAAGACTATCTCAAGAGATGACAGAAATCTTTGTGATAGTGAAATTACTTTGTCTGAAGTTAGTAACTCAATTCTAGAATTTAAAAACAATAAATCTCCCGGAACGGATGGGTTTACCGCAGAGTTCTATAAACCGTTCTCTAAAGAATTGTCTCCTTTTTTACTTGAGGTTTTTGAAGAAAGCATACAGAATGAGGCTCTCCCCCGACTCCCACTCAAGGCTTAATTACTTTAATTCCGAAACCTAAAAAAGATGTACTTTTAATTGACAATTGGCATCCCGTTTCTCTGCTTAACAGTGATTATACAATTTTTGCTATTATGCTTGCTAAAAACTAAACTCTGTATTGTGTTCTGTTATAGATGAGACACAATCTGTTTTTTTTTTACAAAAGACACATTGTTAACAATATAAGGTTGATTCGTGATTTATTAGATTATTCAGACT
Organism: Sinocyclocheilus grahami; assembly: GCF_001515645.1. Lineage (NCBI taxonomy): Eukaryota > Metazoa > Chordata > Actinopteri > Cypriniformes > Cyprinidae > Sinocyclocheilus > Sinocyclocheilus grahami. The sequence continues at coordinate 373,127 of NW_015506524.1, forward strand.
TGATTCAGGAGGACAGCTTCATTTTTTTCTTAGATTTCTATAAGGCTTTTGATTCTTTAGCGCACCAATTTATTATTAATTCATTAGTTAAATTTGGTTTTGGGGATATGTTTTGCAGAGTAATTAAAACCCTTTACAATAATGGAAGTGCTTCGATTAAATTAAAGAATGGCACTTCACACAGGTTTAGTTTATCCAGAGGAGTGAGACAAGGGTGTCACATTTCTCCCTATTTATTTCTTATTTGTGTGCAGCTACTCTCAACATTTGTATGTGAAAATGGTATTCAGGGTATCCGTATAGCACATTGAGAAATATTTATTAGTCAATTAGCAGATGACACCACCTTATTTTTAAGAGATGCTTCCCAAATCCCTATAGCAATTAATTATATAAAACTTTTCTCTGAAGCTTCGGGTCTTAATCTAAACATAGGCAAATGTGAATTAATGTCTATTAAAGACTGTACAGCATCCATCATTTATAATATTCCAGTTAAATCTGAAATTACATATTTAGGCATTGTGAAAACTAAAGATCAAGATAAAAGATGTACCTTGAATTTTGACCCGGTTATAATAAAAGCCCAAAGAAGATTCAATGCATGGTTGCAGAGAGACTTGACCTTGAGAGGCAGAGTACTGCTTGCTAAGGCGGAGGGCATCTCCTGGCTTACATACTCTGCACTCTCTGTGGACAACAAAATTTGTAAATCAGTTGATAAAATCCTGTTTAATTTTGTTTGGAGAAACAAAATCCATTATGTTAAGATGTCTGTATTAATGAACATGTATGAGTATGGTGGGTTGAATTTCCTTGATTTCTCTTCTTTGAACAACACTTTCAAAATTAATTGGATTAGACAGTATTTGTGTAATCCAAACTCAATCTGGAATTTTATCCCCAGTTACTTCTTTTCCAAATTAGGTGGTCTCCCTTTCCTATTGATCTTTAATTATAATATTGCTAGAATCCCTTACAATTTATCTAAATTTCATAAACAGGCATTACTTGCATGGTCATTAATCTTTAAGCACAATTTCTCCCCTCACCGGTACTTCATTTGGAACAATCAAGACATTGTATATAAGAGAAAATCTTTGTTTTTTAGTAGTTGGTTTGAGAAAAACATTTTGATTGTTTCCCAGTTATTTAACTCAGAAGGTCTTATTTTAAGTTACGAAGAATTCTTATGTAAATTTAATTTTCCAGTAACTCCCAAAGAATTCTCCATTGTCATGGACGCTATTCCTAAAGAATCAGAATCAGAATCAGAAAGAGCTTTATTGCCAAGTATGTTTGCACATACAAGGAATTTGTTACAGTGTCACAAGCTTCCAGTTCACGGAGACAACAACAACACACAGATAATAAAAATAAGATGTGAATAAAATACACATGCATAAATATAAATTAATAAATAAAATAAATATAATAATAAATTGTATGTACATGTGTGCTATATATAGAATGGGAGCTGTTATGCTTTTAAGGGACTGTTAGATCATCCAGCACTTTATCTATTTCTTTAGACCCATTTGAAATCCCAGTATGATGTTGCTAAAAAGAACATTATTTGGTGTATTTGGTGTAATGCAATGTGTTTATGCGGTTTAAGGTTAAAAAAACACATTATTTTCCACATACTGTAGAAAAGCACCCCCATGCTTCACGGTTGGGATGGTGTTCTTGGGATTGTACTCATCCTTCTTCCTCCAAACACGGCGAGTGGAGTTTATACCAAAAACTTCTATTTTGGTCTCATCGGACCACATGACCTTCTCCCATGCCTCCTCTGGATCATCCAGATGGTCTTTGGCAAACTTCAGACGGGCCTGGACATGTGCTGGCTTGAGCAGGGGGACCTTGCGCGCACTGCAGGATTTTAATCCATGACGGTGTAGTGTGTTACTAATGGTAACCGTTGAGACTGTGGTCCCAGCTCTCTTCAGGTCATTGACCAGGTCCTCCCGTGTAGTTCTAGGCTGATCCCTCACCTTTCTCAGGATCATTGATACTCCACGAGGTGAGATCTTGCATGGAGCCCCAGTTCGAGGGAGATTGACAGTCATCTTGAATTTCTTCCATTTTCTAATAATTGCGCCAACAGTTGTTGCCTTCTCACCAAGCTGTTTGCCTATTGTCCTGTAGCCCATCCCAGCCTTGTGCAGGTCTACAATTTTGTCCCTGGTGTCCTTAGACAGCTCTTTGGTATTGCCCATAGTGGAGAGGTTGGAGTCTGATTGATTGAGTGTGTGGACAGGTGTCTTTTATACAGGTAACGAGTTCAAACAGGTGCAATTAATACAGGTAATGAGTGGAGGATAGGAGGGCTTCTTAAAGACAAACTAACAGGTCTGTGAGAGCTAGAATTCTTGCTGGTTGGTAGGTGATCAAATAATTATTTCATGCAATAAAATGGAAATTAATTATTTAAAAATCATACAATGTGATTTTCTGGATTTTTTTTTTTGATTCGGTCTCTCACAGTTGAGGTGTACCTACCATGGAAATTACAGATCTCTCCATTCTTTGTAAGTGGGAAAACTTGAAAAATCGGCAGTGTATCAAATACTTATTTGACCCACTGTATTGCCATATAATTCATTTAAGTTAATGGTGTTTGTGGCCACAGTTTAATTTGCGGTTCTTTTATGTCAGATAGGATTGACTGACCAATATTGACTAGCCTTGGATAAGATTCCTAAAAGTTTCACACCTACAGCACACATTAGGCCTACAGGCATTGATGCACAAAGCGGATATGTTCTACATGTCTACAAAGAATGAATAAACCAGTCTCCTTGATTTCGCTTAAGCAACTTTAAATGCATGCACAATAAATAATATTGTAACATTTATTTACAACACTCGACAGAAAGGTTTTTGCAGGTTTTAATAAAATGTAAATTAATAACAGTCATAATAAGCATATTTTCAGTATTGGTTGAACCGGCTCATTCGGTTCTTTTTGAGTTGGACTTGCTACTTCGGGTGTGCGTTCTGCGTCATCAACCCGGAACTAAAGTTCAATTCAGTTCGATTTGTGAACCGGCTCGACCGGTTACTTCCTGAGAACCGGCTCAAAAGAACGATTCGTTCATGAACCGAACATCACTATTCCGTATATTGTAGCAGCAGTTGAATTACTCATTACAAAACGGTATTTGTGCAACACATTTTTTTGCATATCCGATAAGGTAAAATAAATAGCCAAGAGTTAATAAATTTTTTTTTTTAAATGTCATTGTGAGATTTGTTGTTTTCCCTCACACCAGTGATGCACTGATGACTGTATCTATCCGATATTGAATGCCAGCATGTGTAGTTGCCAATCGTTAAATATGCTCGGTTGCGTTTCCCAAAAGCATCGACCATTGGTGGCAAAGGTTCTACTTATAGCTAAGGATGCTTTTGGGAAACGCACTCAGATTGCTTTTTGCTGCCTGTGCGTGGGTGGATCTCTGCAAACATTTTTTCCCTACAAACATACTCAAAAAGGTTTAAAAATAAATCTGCTTCTTTTTGCTATATAAGCAAAATAACACAGGAGTACCCTAGGCTACTAGCCTATATGAGTTTTATGTTCACAAATGGCAAAAATGAAGATAAAATATTAGCCTACACCCTTGATGAAGTGGTTAAGTAGGCTTATGTAATAGCCTACTGAAAATTGTGAAACAGTATAATTTCATGTGGTGACAAACGCTGCCCATTCATAATTTGTCCCATACATGCCGCTGCTTTATTCATGCGATTCACGCGAAAATTCAAGTTGCTCCAAGAAAAAAAAAATATCAAAAAACCTGAGAATGTGCTTAAATTATAATGTGCTTTACTGTGTGTGTGAGCCTTTGATGATCCAACAGTAGCTGCACGGATCTCAGGCTGCTTAGCGGACATCTCGGCATGTATGAAAGAACATCACCTACAGCTCAACCCGACAAAGACTGAGCTTCTTGTCTTTCCTGCCACTCTCAACTCTACAGCATGACTTCACCGTTCAGTTAGGTTCTTCTACAATTACTCCATCAACTTCAGTCAGAAATCTTAGTGTAATCTTTGATGACCAGCTGACCTTCAAAGACCACATTGCAAAAACTGCTCGATCTTGCAGATTTGCATGGCACAACATCAGAAAATCAGGCCCTTCCTAACGGAGCATGCTGCACAACTACTTGTCCAGGCCCTTGTCATTTCAAGGCTGGACTACTGCAATGCTCTTCTGGCTGGACATCCATCATGCAAAATCAAACCTTTACAAATGATTCAGAATGCAGCGGCACGACTGGT